>NW_023606848.1:0-28524 GCF_013339745.2 Dermacentor silvarum | reverse complement strand
GGTGGCTGGCGTTGCTGCCGAAAACTCCACATATACTTAAGGCTACTTCCTACCCACCCTCCTGATCGCCCTCCATAACGAAGGTGCTGCGAGATGCATTCTAGTTCTTTGGACGTAAAAGACAAAAACTTCCACGATTCAATGTCACTCACTCGGAAAAAAACTGAAAAGTAAGTGCTAGCAATTTCAGCTTCTTTCTAAATCTCTCACTGAGGCTCTTGCACCAGGCCATACAGCATCGAAGACGGTAAGCGCTGATCTCCTCTCGTAGCTCCGCGATCAGAAACAAAATGAAAAGCTGCCGAGCCTAGGGTCGTTTGGAAACGTTCTTGCTGTGCCCCCGCATCGCACCATGAGCACACCCGCGACCTTTTCTCAGATGATGACCTTATGGAGCTGACCAAGGATGAACTGTTGGAAGGCTGGGTGAGCAGCATGGCATCAATGTTAAAGGAATTAGGATGAGGCGTCAAGGCAAAGAAGTGCACACCAAGTACATAGTACTTATTTTCGGCTCAAGTGCTCTACCCTAGTCCATCGAGGCGGGTACACAAGCTTCATGTGAGGCCATCCGTTCCAAGTCAACTCAGTTGCTTTGAGTGCCAAAGTCTCGGCCACAGTCTGTGAACTGCGGCCGGCTGACTTGTGCCAAGTGTAGTGCCAATGAACATTCGTCGGAAACATGCACGAACACTCCACACTGTGTCAACTGTGATGGGACGCACGCCGCATACTTTTGATCCTGCCCATAATCGAAAAAGAAAATTAGCCCAGCACCCTCAGCGGGTGCAGCCAGTGTGGCTCCGCCATCAAGAAGGGCCCATCAACCCTGACTGGTGGGCCTCAGGGTCTCGTCTTTCGAGGTGAGACTTTGAATGCAAACACGTCGCTCGCAAGAGCGTGCGTGCAGTGCCTTGCTAGAGGCTATGAACACACACCGAGCGTGATGGCGCGCGCGAGTCTATCGACCGCTCCAAAAAAAGGCAAGCCCCGCATCATGGCGCAATGTAATGACGAAGTTAGCACAGTGTCGCTGTGGTCGCATGGCTCCTGAAGTGAGGAAGCGAAAGACGAAAGCATCGGCGTCGTGGTTTTGCCTCGTTCTGGCGTTTGGCTGGAACTTCTCGGGTGCTCTTTGCGCTGGACCTAAGATTAAACGCCAATAAACCCATATATTTGGTGGAGGTGCTGGGTATCCTAAAAAACTACCTAACAACGCCCTGGCGCTCCGCAGCGCACTCTGCCCTCCGCTATCCCACGACCATGCCAGACGACGCGGTGAGCGACCACTTCGTCAACTGTGCAAGTCACCTGCGGTGCCGTTCGTGAACGAGACCCGGCTGTGTTCAGTGGCACCGCTGATACCGACGTCGACGACTGGCTTTCGTCGTACGAACGGGTTAGCAACCACAACAAATGGGACGATCGGGACAAAGCTCACCAAGGTTATTTTTATCTTGCGGGTGTCGCCCACCTCTGGTTCCGCAACCATGAAGCAAACATTGCGACATGGAATGGCTTAATAGTAAATTCCACTGGCGGATCTGGAGCAAGTTTTTTGCTCCGCGGCCGAGAATTTGAATTCCACTGGCGGATCCAGAGCAAGATCACATGTTCCACTGGGCGATTGGGGCAACTTGCTCCGCGACGGAGCGCTCCGCGTTGATCCGTCTTATAGAGCCGAATTTCGCTGGAACTCCAGCGACTAGGCGCCGTCACTTCCGGAACAATCGGGTACGTCGGTTGCTTGCAGCGCTTTTCAAGCGCTGTCTGGTAACCCTGTGGCGTTGTTTACAGTTCTGAAATGGCATCGTTCGACCCTGCCGGATTGCTCGTTGCTTTGAGCGACAGCGACAGTTCGCACAGTTCCTCTTCAGAAAGCAGCAGCAGCAGCGATGAGGATGAGTCGTACGTACTGTACGAAATTTTATTTAATGAAATGTTTGCAGAGCCTCCGCACAAACGCCCCAAAATCGTCGGCTACGTCGAAGAAGACGCGAAGTGCAGTTGCCGCTGTGCCTAGAACCCCCAACGTGGTCTAATGCGAGATTGGCAACATGGGTAACCGGATGCGTGCGACAACTTCCGCTGCAATCCCTGCCGGAGCGTGTTTATTTTTCACTGGTCGATCGGGATCGGGTCGCTCCGCGGCGGATTTTCTTGCTCCGTCGTGGATTCGGCACACCGCTCCAGATCCGCCAGTGGAATTCACTATAAGACTGCATTCGCGGAGGTATTTGGCCGTCCTACGGTGCGAAAGCTTCGCGCTGAACAGCGCCTTCGCCACCGAGTGCAACAGCCGGGCGAGACTTTCACTAGTTACATCGAGGACGTCATAGATCTCTGCAACCGCGTAAGCCGAACGATGACTGAGGAAGATAAGATTAAAGAAATCCCAAGGGCATTGATGCAGACGCTTTTCGATGCTCATGGCCAAGAATCCTACCACCGTTGCAGCCGTAGTCACATATTGCCAAAGCTTCGATGAATTACGCCGGCAACGAGCGCTCGCCCGCCAAACTGTTCCTCAAGTCGCCTCCCTTTCCAGTTTGGTGACAGCTCACGGACAGGCTGATGACGGGTCTCTGCTGCCTCAGATCAAAGCCTTCATTCATGAAGAGGTGGCTCGCCAGCTCCCGCTGCTCCCTCTCACCTAGGAGCCTGTCCAACCTTTGTCCTCGGCCGTGCAGCAGGCCATCCGCGAGCAGGTTGCAGAGGCCCTTCCACCAGTCCAACAGATTGCTGCACCAGCTCAGATTGCTGCACCTTTGACGTACGCAGAAGTCGTGTCGCGTCCTAGACCAACGACACTCCCCTACTCGGCGCCGCCACCGCGCCCAGCGCTTCTTCCTGTCCCTCAAATGCCCCCTCAGTACTTCCGGCCGCAAGATCCATGGCGCACGCCGGACAATCGGCCGATATGCTTCTCGTGCGGTATCGCGGGACATGTGGCGCGCTTTTGTCGCCGTCGCTGCCGCGTCAGGACGTCGTCGTTGAGCCACAGGTACCTGCATCCACCAGCATGCTGATTCGAACCCATCGCCGAACTTCTGGACTGGTCGTCAGAACTTCAGCCCCTGTCGTTCACCATCACCGCGTCGCCGTTCGATATCGCCGATGCGTCGTCGCCCGCCTTCCAACGAGGGAAACTAAATGCTGCAGCTTCGGAGGCAAGAGCTGCACGCTTGTCGAAATGCCCAAGACCTCCGCTATCGCCACAAAACATTATAGAAATACTCATCGACAGGGCGCTGCGGTTTCCGTCATACGTGAGACTCTTTGCCGTAAGATTAGGAAGGTCACCACATCACTTTCTGACCTTGTACTTCGTACTGCCACATGGAGCGCATCGAACCTTCAGCCGCATGCACCGCTAGGATCGTTATTCAGGACGTAGTTTACACAATTGACTTCTCGTTCTGCCTTGCTGCTCCCATGATGTCATCCTGGGATGGGACTTTCTCTCGCGCCACAGTGCCGTCATTGACTGCGCCCGTGCCGAAGTTGCTCTGTCTGTCGTTAACACCTCTCTGCCTGCCGCCTCTCCCGCCCCTAAAGATTATTGTCGCCGCCGATACTGATATGCCACCAAGCACTTCAACATCAGTCGCTTTGTTGTGTCCATCGGCGCCCGACGCCTCGGTACTGTTCACGCCTTCATCTGCTTTTCTTCACCGCAAATCTCTACCACTTCCATTCGCCGTTCTTGACGTAGCCGCTGGTACAACAATTATGCTAGTGGACAACCCGTTCCAATACCGGTGACTCTGCTTCGCGACGAGTGCCTCGGCTGTGTCGAAGCTATTGACATGTCTGAGTGTTTGGACGTGCCTGGCTCCTCTTCTGGCCTTTCGCTCGACGCCATGACACCATTTCCGAAAAGCTCCCGATGGCTACCGAAGTCTTTGATTCATGCGTTGACGCCAACCTTTCCTCGAGCACCGCGAGCAACTCCTGTCTCTCCTAGATACTTTCCGTTCTTAGTTCGACTGTAAGGAACACGCCTTGGGTCGTACGAACAGTGTTCCCACCACATCGACACCGGGTCCCACTCTCCCTCAGACAGCGCTCCTATCGCGTTTCAGCGGTGGAGCGTCGTATAACCAACGACCAAGTGAATGACATGCTCGAGCGTGGCGTCGTTCAACCATCCCAGAGTCCGTGGTCTTCTCCAGTTGTGCTAGTGCGAAAAAAAAGATGGTTCTATTCGTTTCTGTGTCGATTACCGCCGCCTAAACAAAGTCACACGGAAGGACGTCTACCCTTTACCCCGAATTGACAATGCACTCGATTGTTTACAAGGCGCTGAGTACTTCTCGTCATTGGACCTACGATCTGGCTACTGGCAGGTTCCCATGGCCGAATGCGATCGACCGAAGACAGCGTTTGTCACCACTGAGGCTATATGAATTTACGGTCATGCCATTCGGGCTCTGTAATGCGCCCGCAACTTTCTAGCGCATGATGGAAACATACTTCGCGGTCTCAAATGGAACATTTGCCTATGCTACCTGGATGACATCGTCGTGTTTTCTTCAGACTTCTCGACGCACCTCTCACGTCTCCACCAAGTTTTGACATGTCTTAAGAACGCTGGTCTTCAGCTGAATATCAAAAGTGTCGCTTTGCAGCTCGCACCTTGACTATCTTGGGCCACGTTGTGTCCAAAGACGGCGTCCTCCCTGATCCTGCGAAACTTCGAGCGGTCGCCGACTTCCCTAAGCCGACGTGACTGAAGACCCTCCGGACTTCATCGGCTTTGTTCTTATTTTCGTCGCTTTGCGCGCAATTTCGCGACCTTTATCGCACTTTGACGCGACTTCTCACTGTTGGCACCGACTTGTCTCACTGGTCTCGTGAATGTGATGACGCATTCCAGACGCTACGCCAGCTGCTCACAGCCGCTCCGATTCTCCGGCACTATGATCCCCGGGCGCCTACGGAGGTGCGCACTGATGCAAGCGGTGTGGGCCTTGTTGCGGTGCTCGCGCAACGGAAGCCTGGCTATCACCAGTATGTTGTCGCCTACGCGAGCCGAACCCTCACAAAGGCCGAGACCAACTATTCAACCACTGAGAAAGAGTGCCTGGCTATAGTCTGGGCTCTTGCCAAGTTCCGACCCTACCTTTATGGCCACCCGTTTTATGTCGTCACGGACCACCACGCTCTTTGCTGGTTGTCGACTTTGAAAGATCCCTCGGGCCGCCTCGGTCGGTGGGCCCTCCTGCTTCAAGAGTATGATATCCAAGTGGTGTACAGGTCTGGCCGCAAGCATTCTGACGCGGACGCCCTTTCTCGCGCTCCTCTACCCCCGGTACAGCGTCTCTCTCGGCACACTACACCGCTATCTCAGCGCTCAACGTCGAGTCCATGCATTCGGAGCAAGAGAAGGATCCGTGGATGGTTGATTGTTGCCCTCTCGACCTTCTGTCGGATTCCACCGCCAATCCGCCCTCCGCGCGCTCCGCCGTCAAGCCTCTCATTTTACCGTGCGAGACAACCTGCTCTACCGCCGCAGCTATATACCAGGTGGTCGCAAGTGGCTTCTCATAATACCTCGTCACATGCGCCGACATCTGCGCTGCTTTTCATGCCGACCCACAGAGTGCTCACGCAGGCGCGCTGACAACTTACGCAAGGTTGCGCCACGCTTCTAATGGCGCGGTATGTACAGCTTTGTCCTAAAGTATATCCGTGCTTTGTCCTAAAGTATACCGTATATTCCTCCGCAACGCTCTACCGGCGCTCTTCAGCCTTTACCTTGCCCCGCGCGGCCTTTCGATCGGGTCGGCATCGACCTTTACGGCCCACTCCATGCACTATGTCTGGAAGCCGGTGAATAATCGTTGGTGTTGACCATCTCACCCGATATGCTGAGACCCGCCCTTCCTGCCGCTACAGCACGTGAGGTTGCTTTCATCATCCTGCGCAATTTCGTGCTTCGACAAGGCGCTACTCGAGAACCCTCAGTGACAGAGGACGTGTCTTTCTTTCCCAAGTGGTCGAAGCTCTGCTTGCCGAGTGCCACGTGTCCACCGTACATCAACCGCGTACCATCCGCAAACCAATGGATTAACTGAGCGCTTCAATCGCACTCTTGGCGACATGCTCACTGCATACGTCGTGTCGGACCACTCCAACTGGGACATGGTTCTCCCCTTTGTCACCTACGCTTACAATACCGCGACTCAAGTGACCACAGCCCAGCTAGCAAAAGAGATTAATCATTCTATTCATGGATATTTCGCTTTGACCGTCAAAAATCTAGATGAAGAAGTCAACATCGAGAAGGATTCAATCCGCCTTTTTCACGGCGCTACGGCGCATGCGCCCTGCCCTGGCGGATTAGTCGCGAAACGTTTGGAAGGGTCGCGCGCGCGCGGCCGTGCGGGGCCCGTCTGGGAAAAAACGTCCCCCGAAAAAAAAAAATGCGCTCGCACGCGCGCTACTGCAAGTGCCAACTCGTGCTGTGTACCTCGTTGAAACTTCAGGCAGTCGACGTGGTGCGGTACGAAAACATGCGTAGCGTAAGACTGCAACTCCACTTTTAACAGAAAGCGGTGAGGGCTTCGTCTAGACTGCACAGGGACCACGTAGTTGTCGCCTTGCATTGATGGCTGTAATAGTAATATTATCGATAAACCCCTGGCGTTACACTTGGACGACACTTAAAAACACGTTACTGACGAAGACTTCTTGCAGCGTCGGTCCTCGCTTGCTGGTACTGGCAGGTGTGCCCGACTTCACGTACTCGTTCAAGGCGCGGTACACTGGGTCGATACGAGACCGACAAGAACGCGCCCGCCTACGATTGGCCGACCATTAGCACTGTCGCTGAGACCATTTTATCATACCAGCCTACAAGACGTAACCGACGAGCGCGAGTTGTCGTACTGCGACGGGCTTTCTTGTCGACGGCACCGATAAAATCAGCGTGCCGACCATCGTTCGACCGAACCCCGCGCGATCGGCCGTCGAACCGCTAACGCGATAGCCGCAACGGCTTCGTTAGTATATATAAATAATCGCGCTCAAAGTCAGTCAAGACATGCCTACGAAGTTGAAATGTACAAGATCGACCCTCTTAATCCGTCACAAAAGTTTGAGCAATGTTGATCTGTTCAGCGAAGGTTAGGCTGGCGCCGTCGAGTTCGTGCACCCGCATGCCGGCGGACTGAAGTGAAAAGTATGCAAGTTAGCAAGACGGAAACTGCCTTTTATAGTTCCGTTATGGCCTTAGCGATTTGAAATAAACAACTCTTCGCTTCGATCGCCGCGTACACAATAAGCTGCAAGCGGGGACACAGCGCTGTGCCCCACGCCTGTGCCAACACCTGTACGTCACCGTTCCCGTAGGCTGCGGTCGTATTCAACGTAGATGGGGGGTTGTTACGTGTTGGCATGCTGAAACATTTCTTAATTCCTGAGATGTACTCTTTATCTCGCGTCAAACCCGAAACAAGAGACGGGTACATTCGGTACGCAGCATAACAGCCGCTTCGCTTAGTTATATACCAACGGTGTCAGCGATGCATCCGCGTTTTGCAGAACAAGGCCTTTAATGAGCGCTTATGCGAGCACAGTTTACTCTAATAATGCTATGACACGCGCAAACTATCGCGAAGTTAAAGAAAAGCGAGAAATCAGTAATAAATTAACAGACCATAATGTTACTGGATCAGCCGCCATTGTTAAGTGGTCAGCCGCTCATACTGACTCGTCTCACGATGGAACAACGCGGCTCATATGAGCAGATATGTGTGTTTTATTCTACGTTTCGACATTGTTTCATATCAGCGCTTTTCATATATGCACCTTACCCCCATTTTTGACGCTAACAACGATCTGTGGCTGTAGATGCCGATATAAACAAGTGCATCGCTTTGCTAAATCCGACGCAGAAGGCTGCGCACTCGAAAAACATCTTATTTATGCGAAAACGTCTAAAGAATGTGTAAAAAAGATTACAAAAAAAGCGAGGTGCAAGCGTAGGAGTTAGCGCCAAAAACTCCAAAGCAGCGTACGGCAAGAGGTAACTCAGCGTGCCTTTATCGGCCGCACTGTAAACAAAACAGCTCACTCAGGGCCTGCTCACCCTACATATATATAGTTGGTGAGTGCTACATGGCTTCCAGGAACGACATGCTGCCCCCTTGAAGCCTTAATAATTATTTGCGATCCAACGAAACGCACACCGATGCGCACTTAACACGGGCGCAGGTTCACAAATCAACCGGCGAAAAGCCCCAGCACCCTACCAAAACGTTTCAGCGGGCGCGCGAAGAGGGCAGCACAGGAAAATGAAAAAGGCGCGATTGGGATGGAAAAAATCTTGCTATAAGGCGGATTTTAGAAGACGTTTAAATTGCTTGTTCTAGCACCTACAATTATTGTGATTTTTTTTTTGTTTGTTGTTGTTTCTTTGTTCTGCTTTTGGCGGGAAAAACGGACGTTGGTTTTTGTTTTGCTTCGCCCTGTTAGAAGAGAGTGCAATCAACCCAGGCGCGGGTGTTTGCATTGTGGTGAGTGAGCACTGAAGGGCAGCCGCTTGCTCTTTATGCTCATAAATGAAGTCCACAATAAAGAAGAAAGTTACGCTGACCTTTCAGACCGTCAGAAGAGGCGTAGAGTTAATAACTGATATCTGCAGTCATGTTGCCACGAGTACCGTCCAATAAGTATCATGGTAGTTAATAAAAGTAGTGACCATGCTTCTAGTGAAGTATCCTCGCCACATGAGCATGCTCAATCCAAGGACAGTGTTTCACGAAAATGGCTTGCCTTGAAAGGAGAAAATGTAGAAGCACATACGCAAGACATTTCTAGAGAATTTTGTTCCACAAAACGACCTCCTATGAGCGCGGGCATCGAAATGGAGGTTCTTCGGACTATGCATCATCATCTGCAGAAAATCAGGCAAGTCTTTGTCCACGTAAATGTGTGGAATTTCAAGGATTGCTTGCATCATTCGTTACAAGTCACCGAATTCCGCTTGTCGCAGTTTCTGAACTTCTCCGGAACTAAGCATCACTTTCGACCTTGATTTTGTCATCGACGCGAGGACATTGTTGAACAGTCCTGGATACACTTCAACGCGATCTGTCCTCCTGGCGAATATTGCCATTTTCTTTGAAGGGAAAATTGTAGAACGCATGATTGCTGTGTTCCTGAGGGGCTGTCGAGGGTAGATCCCTTGACAACGCTCAAGAATTTTAAATGACCATGTCAGCCAAGTTCGGGACTGACGGTTCAAACTGTAAATGTTTTGATATTGTTTGTCGCAGTTTTCGTTTTGTTTCTGTTTGGTTAACTTGTTTTACTTTGACCGAAAGGAAGAAAAGACACCGTAGTCTAGTTGCTAGAGAACCGGCTGCTGTGCCCCACGGCAGAGGTTCGATTCCAATAGGTTGCACATCACTTTTTTGTATTATAAATCGAGTTAGGAACCTACCTACCTACCGCAAAGTGCCAAGAATGAGGCATTAAAAAGTTCGACTTTTGTTATTTCAAATTTCTTTGTAAGGTGGCGCTAGCGTTATGGTAGCAGCCGCATTTTGTATTTTATAGTAAATTAGCTAGCATTCGTGCTTCAGGTACGAGTACGAAGCCACACTGAGTATTTTGCTGCAGCAGCGTGTGTCGCAGAGGAGCAGTGCCGCTAAGCCACGAGGATGGCGAACGTATCATAGCGGGCTAATGACAAAGAGAGGAGTGGCACGACGGCTCATCGGCGTCATCGCTTGCGCCGACGCAGTCTGAGCAGCCGAGCGGTACAGTGGCTAGCCACTGTACGAGCGGACTGCGCTCTCCGCGCAGCTTCCCTCCAGATTGCGTAGTAGTAACAACTTTATTTATCCTTTTTACAAGGAAAGGGGCAGCGGGGTAGAGGGGGGAAGGGGTCTACTCGAGGTAGTCCTCCGCTACCCTCTCAGCCCACCCCAGGATGGCCTCCTGAACGTCGGGCCTGGAGCTGCGCAAGGCAGCCCCCCACTGCTCCTCACTAGTAATTAAATTATTAAGGGGAGGGGGTAATGAGTGTTGAGGGCATCCCCACATTATGTGGTCGAGATTGGCCTTGGCCGCTGAGCAGAAGCGGCAGGCCGGGGAAGGGTAGAGAGAAGGGTGAATGACGTGTAGAAAGTGAGGGGAGGGAAACGTGCGAGTCTGTAGCTGCCGCCAGAGGATCTCGCGTTTACGTGGAGAATTACGTGCCAAGGGAGGAAATGTCAGACGATCGAGTGTATAATGTGCACAGATGTCGTGGAATGTGAGAAGGCGATCTCGCGCGGAAAGCGGCTTCTCGAAAGCAACGATTTGCGACTCACCTAATGCCCGCGCCCGGTCCGTTAATCCTCGGGCGCTGGCGTGAGCCACTTCGTTGCCGGCGAGACCCGCGTGTGCTGGGGTCCAAATCAGGCCTACGTCTTGTGTGGGAGGGCGAGAGAGGGTTAGGGAAAGGGCTTGCCTTGACACCCTGCCCGCTCCGAAATTGCTGATGGCTGTTTTTGAGTCGCTGACAATGACGGAGGAATTTGGAATAGTGAAAGCCAGGGCTATGGCCGCCTCCTCCGCCTCCTCCGGAGAAGAAGCATAGACAGAGGCGGCCGTAGCTAACTGGCCATGCGAATTTATTACTGAGAGGGCATATTTGGAGCCAGTGCTATATTCGGCGGCGTCGACATAGAGCACGTCGGTTGAATTGGAGAATTTCTGTGTAGGGCCTTGGCCCTTTGCCTCCTGCGTGGGATGTGATGTATAGGGTGCATGTTTTTAGGGAGTGGTGGAATGTGTAAATTCGCGTGTATGTGGTGTGGAATGGTGTGTTTGGGGTGAGTGAGAGATGGTGGAGAAATGCCTAAGGAGTTGAGAATGTGTCGTCCGGTTTTCGACTTGGAAAGGCGGGTTTGTTGGGAGGTGAGATGGGCTTCGACGAGCTCGTCGAGTGTGTTGAAGGTACCGGTCTGCATGAGCCGTTCTGTGGACGTGCGTAGTGGGAGGCCTAGGGCGAATTTATAGATTTTGCGAAGGAGGGTGTTGACCTTGTCAGTCTCCTTTCTGAGAAGGTGTAAGTATGGGAGTGTATAAGTTACCTTTGTGATGACAAAGGCGTGTATTAGTCGGAGAAGATCATTTTCCCGCAGACCGCCGTGTCGGTTGGACACGCGGCCGAGCAGTCTGAGAGTGTTGTCGACGGTGGATTGGAGTGTCTGGAGGGTGTGCGTGTTGTGTCGATTGCTCTGAATATGCAGACCGAGAACCCTGAGCTTATCTACCCTGGGGACATGTTTGTTGCCGAGGAGGATGTGGATGTCGGGAGTGTGTCTACGGTTGCCGGTGTGGGCAGGAAGGAGAAGGATTTCAGATTTCTCGGGGGAACAGACGAGACCCATGCGTCCCGCTATGGCCTCCACCTTATCGGCGGCGGCCTGCAGTACGTCTTGAATCTCACCGTCTGAGCCACCTGTGACCCAGAGGGTGATGTCGTCCGCGTATAGGGAGAAGTTCAGCCCTGGGATGGTCTTAAGGGAGCGTGCCAGGTGGAGCATGGCGAAATTGAAGAGCAGGGGAGATAGCACGGACCCCTGGGGCGTGCCAAAGCTCCCAAGGTGATAGGTAGGGGATTGCTCCGCGCCAATAAATATTGTCGCGGTGCGGTTGGAGAGGAATGCGGCAATGTAATTGTGGATCCTTTCGCCTACCCCAAGAAGGTTTAGCTCCCGAAGTATGACGCAATGATCCACATTATTAAAAGCGCCATGAAGGTCAAGACCCAGAATTGCTTGTGTGTCGTGAGTAGGGTTAGGTGTCAAGATGTCGTGCTTCAAGCGAAGCATAACGTCCTGGCACGACAGGGCGCGGCGGAATCCCACCATCTCTGGTGGAAAGAGGTTGTTGTCCTCAATATATTTATTGAGGCGGTTGAGGATAATGTGTTCGAAAGTTTTGCCAATGCATGAGGTGAGTGAGATTGGTCTGAGGTTTGACGTGTTTACGGGTTTGTGGGGTTTGGGAATAAAGATGACTCTGGCATCCTTCCACGAGGATGGAAGGGTGCCAGTGTCGAAGCAGTGGTTGAAGTATGTTGTGAGTGCCTTGACAGAATTGTCGTCCAGGTTTCGGAGAATTTTGTTATTTATCTGGTCGGGGCCAGGAGCGGAGGTCGTGCGGAGGTTAGCCAACGCGTGGCGCACCTCGGCTTCTGTGATCGGTGTAGCAAGGTCCGGATTAGGTATGCCGATGTAGTGGGGAATGGAGAAACGACGTGCGGGGGGAAGGTGTTTTTCTCGAAGCTCAGCAAAGAGTCCCTTTAAGTTGTCTTTGTGAGCGTGTAAGAGTTTGCTTATGTGATGGTTGTGTTGTGTGCGTGAGGTGGTGGGATCTATGAGGTGTCGTAATAGTTGCCACGTCCGCTTACTACCCAGCTGACCGTGCATGCTATCGCATATTTGGCCCCACTGTTGGTTAGTCAGCTGGGTGGCATATGTTTGAATTTGGAGATCGAGCTGAGCAATTCTAAGTCTCAACCTTCGATTGTGGCGGTGCTTTTTCCAGCGTTTCAGGAGAGATGCCTTGGCTTCCCACATGTGTAGGAGCCTGGCATCGACTGTGGGTAGCGGTGTGTCGAGAGGGAGGGTTGTGGTGTGTGCCTGTGTATCGGCGTGGAGTTGTTGGACCCATTCCGTGATGTCGGCAATGTCGGCAGGGGCGGACATTTGCCTTGCATCGCGGAACTGGTCCCATTTAGTGAGATTGAGGGGCTTTGGTGCGAGGACTTTGTGGCGGAACAGTAAGGTTGTTTGGATGATGTAATGATCGCTGCCGAGGTTGATTTGTAAGTTAGTCCAGTTGGCGTGCGGGATTCTGTGTGTGAGTGTTAGGTCGGGGGAAGTATCCCTGGAAACGCTGTTACCAAGTCGTGTGGGTATGTCAGTGTCGTTATGGAGTGTAAGGCGGTGATTTTGTATGTGTGCCCAGAGGGCTCTGCCCTTGGGTGTACTGCTGGAATGACCCCATAATTGGTTAGGGGCATTAAAGTCTCCTAGAATTAGGAGGGGGTGTTTACCGGCAGCGGAGAGGGCATGAGCGAATAGTTTGTCGAATTTGTGATGTTTGTCTTTAGGGCGACTGTAAACGTTCAGAATGTATAACGCCGGAGTGCGAATTTTGCGAGGAAGAATTTCGATAAAGTCGTGCTCTATGTCAATGTCTTCGAATTTAGAGTGGGTGGCGGTCAGATGTTTAAGTATGAGTACGGCTGTATTAGGTTTGGTGTTGCATTTTGCTTGCATGATATTGTAACTAGGGAATTGCACGGTTCCATGGGTTTCCTGTAAGGCGATGACGGCAGGCGGATTGTTGCAGCTGGCAATGTACTGTTGAAAGCTGGCTTTCTTACGGCCAAACCCTCTGCAGTTCCATTGCCAGACTACGAGTTCGGAGCGGGCAGGACTACTCGCCATCACTCGGGAGTGCGGGTGGGGAGTTAGTTGGGGGTGGAGAGTTAGTTGGGGGTGGAGTGATGGCTTGGGTTAGAGTGGCTAGTTGTGCCATAACGGACTCAAGAAAGCGGTCGAGTTTGTCATTAAGGGCGACAAATTGCGCGGTGCAGCTTTGTTGGAAGGCCATGAAGTCTTGTTGTAGTTGGTGGGCTTTGGATTCAAGAGTGGTTATTCTATCGTTAAACCCAAGGAGGGTATCGTCTAGGCGATCTTCCGTGCGCGGCGTATCGGGGGTTTTGCGTTTGTTGGGGGGAGAGGGTGTCGTAGGTGGCTGAGATTCAGGAGCAATATCCATGGGAGAGGGTGGTTCGTTGGACGTAGGGGTAGGTGATGGGGGTGATGCTGTGAGAGGTTGCGATGATGGGAGAGTACAAGGTTGAGAGGGGGAGGGGGAGGGTGGCTGGGTGGACTGAAGCGACAGTTTTAGCTGGCGAATCTCCTCCTTGAGAGTGGCGTTCTCTCGAAGGAGAGATGTTTCGAGATTGGAGGGCTGAGATGGCGAGGAGCAGGTGGAGGCTACCCTAGCCCAGCTTACCTGGGGTGGGGGTGCTGCTTGCTTTGAGGGAGGTGGCGGTGGTGGTGGTAGGGCGGGCCAGGCTTCGCCCTGGGAGGTAGAGTGTGGCCCTGGGGTCTTGCTGCTGCTCCTGGCGCGGGCTTGGGCAGGATCTATGGCCGGGAATGAGGGTGCTTGTTGGCTCCTTGCCTTGGAGGGAGTCTGTTGGGGCTTGTAGCGCTGCTTGCACAGCTGGGAGCCCGTAGGGTGTGCACCGTTACAGACGATGCACACCGGTTTGCAGTCGTGGTCCATGGAGGGGTCGAGGGTTCCACAATTCGGGCAGCGTGTGTCTGTGGAGAACGGGCACACGTCCTGGCGATGACCGACTTTGCGGCAGCGAGTGCAAGCCTCGATCTTCTGCCGGTAAGGGATACAGCGGAGGGCACAACCCTCGTAGTTGATGTAGTAGGGGACGCGCTTCCCTTGGAAGGTAATCAGGATGGACTCGGTGTTGCCCAATCGCCTGGCGGATCCTACTGTCAGGTCAGGATTGTAGCTGATGAGGGTGGGGAGAATGGCTTGCTCGGGTGAGTCGATGGGTAGGAGGATGACGCCGCGACAGGTGTCCGAGGGGTCAGCTACGTGGGTGGCCACCTCGTAGGTTGTTCCGTTGAAGTTGAGGGTGCGGATGGTATTGTAGGAGTCGGCCCGGTCCATATTCGGAGTGCTCACTAGGATAGTATTGCTGATTTCGTTGACGCGAAGTTGGTCTTGAGCAGTGTGCTCGTTGATTGGTAGGCCGGCCGCCTTGAGGATGATCTGGCGTAGGACGCAGGAGTGAATTTTGCTGCAGTCGAGACCGCCCCGGATCCTGACAATGATTTTGTAGTCGTTGGCAGGCAATGGTGGAGGTTTCGGTGATTTCTTGGATGGATGCGGTGGTGATGCTGCTGATACGGTAGGTGGCGAGAGTTGTTGATGACGACGGGCGATGTTGGTGTGCAGCGCACGCCAGCTATGCGCGCCGCCGACGCCAGCTGCGTCGCGCTCCGATCCTCCGTACATGCCGGAGAGCTAGGCTAGCGTGGAGGGGTGAACGTCTCGTAAAAACGGCGACGAACTGGGAGTCATTGGCCGGCCGCCAGGTCGAGGAAAAAAGGGAGCCGAGACGGACGCTGCTTTCCCTGCTCCTGGCCTTGGTGGTGGGTCGGTGTTGAGGAGCTCGCTCGAAACACGTCCGGCCTGTTCGAGGAGCGAAGGACGAGTCGTGGAGTAGGTTGAAAGCTGTGACCGGCGCGCGTTACTTCATCCGGAATACATGGCCATGAACACACTGGAGCGTGTCATCCACCCAGGGGCGTAGCCAGGGGGGGAAGGTTCAATTCCCCCCCCCCCCCCCCGAAATCCCCCCCCCCCCCATCCCCCACTTACCCGCCCTTTGTTTTCGTCGCTTCGCGCTGACATAATTCATGAAACCGGTGCTACTATCACAATTTCATTCCTGGGCGCTTCCGTTGGGTTGGTGATTTACAGCGAATCATGTCTGCATATGGAAAAAACTGTCACGGTGTTTGTCAAGGCTTTGACACTCTGTGAAGTTTTGGGCGAGAATGTGGCGGCCGCATTCTGAAGCAACAAATGCGGCAGCCGCATTTTAGATGATGGCGAAAACGCTCGAGGCCCGTTTACTTAGATTTAGGTGCACGTTAAAGACCCCAGGTGGTTGAAATCTCGGGTATACATTTCCGCCGCTTCCCTTCAGGTGCCGGTTAGGCCGCGCGTCTGCGCGAGAAACGTCTCTTGTTTGCGATTGCGCCCCTACGGAAGGCTGGTAATTACTGTTGTGTTGTTGAATCACAAACCAGCAATTACGGAAGGCTGGTAGTTGCTGTTTCAGTTGTGGAATCCCAAACCAGCAATGTACATACGTAGGGGTTGATGACAGCAGTGAAATTCCACCGACTAGATCGCAATAGAATGCAGTGCGAAACAGACAGCCGACAAGCATGAATTACTGCTGTGCGCAGTACAGCGTATAAGTAAACTCTTGTTGCAGGCGCTGACAGTTCTCGTCGGAGTTCACGCGTCCTGAGAAATTGATTATGTGCTCTATGTACTGAACAATACCGGAGTTCATTCCTGCATCACTAGTACACCAATCAGTCGAGATTCTGTGAGGTACAAAGCCGTTTCCTGTTTTCACCGGCGTAAGTGAAGCAGAAATGAGTTGCACGCACTACTTAAAATGCGTACACATGACATATCTATGCCGAGCGGTGAAATATTCTGTACAATTCTGAATTTGTTGACGTAAAGGCAAATGACGGCTGCACGCTCGCACACAGCGGAAGACAAAGCGGCCCATGCACTTGCCGCAGGAAATGCAACCCTCTCGTATGAGGGAGCAGGGCGACGAAAGCTTCGAAAAAAAAAAAAAAAAAAAAAAAAAAGCCTTACGCGTTTTTGCGCGTATTTAAGTTTTCTAGCGCAAAGACGCAGCGAACAAGCTATTGCTATGGGAGTAGGTATAGCCTGGTCACACGTGCATTTTCACGCATATAGCCGTCCTTGACTTGTGAAACGCACTTCTCCCCGACGAGGACGACGCCATCTACGCTTAACGGAAATTAACAATTAATGATGTCTTCTCCGATCGCACGGGTCGTCTCAATGATGCGTTTTCGAAGACTGGTCCATTCAGTGGCGCGATGAGAGACCGTTGCTCCAAACGCCCACTGTACCTGTCGTACTTACTGTATTTACTGAGCTTACTTTACTTTTTACTTAATTTCTTCACAAGCACACGCACACGGGAGGGGGGTCCCATGTCTTTGATATACATGTAGGGAGTCTGCTTAAACTACCGACATTTATTATCGATCACGTGACCTAGAGGAAAGCAGAAGCTTGCCCCCCCCGCCCCCGGTCGGGCCGGTGAACCCCCCCCCTGGCTACGCCCCTGCATCCACCCGTTCTTCCTTTCTTTAATGTCAGCGCCGCGATCGCCCGACGGCCCCGACCCTATGTTATTGCTCTCCCTTCCGAAGCATAGCCGTGCTAGTACAGTGTACTGTGAAAAACCCCACTACTCCCAGGTTCATCCCGATGCCCGGGGATCGTGTGACTAACGGTCAAGCAGGGTGTAAGTTTAAGTGCATCAAAGATCAAAGCGACCGGCTCAGACAACGGCACAGAGAGACAAGGAAAGGTGGGAGGGGGGGAGGTCATTTCGCGCACGCACACAAGCACAGCCAGGCGGCCGGCTCAGCCAGATAAAACACAGCGTTCGAGATTTGCTTCTACCCGATCAGAGCCACCTCTAGAGCATGGATTAGGGCGCCACTAACACAGCCAAGTCGCAGATTTTCAGTAGCCCAAATATAGCCACATAGCCAACTCGTCCAAGTCGACGCCAAAAAATTATTCCCGTAGCCCAATTTGGCTATATATAGCCAAACCTGGCAACACTGGTTCCAAACAGTTTTTTTTTTGTTTTTCTTTCTTTCTTTCTTTCTTTTTTTTTTTTCTTTTTTTTTTTTTTAAGGAGGCGTTACAGTGGCTAGACACCGTAGAGGCGTTGTCGCATGTCGGGTGTCATCATAGAATGGTGGTGTCATCTCGTTCATGGCTTCCGAAAAAAAGGAGCCGCCAGTACACAGCTGAAACTCTTCTCCAAGAAACGAATGCAATGGCTGGATTACTGTTCGCAAAACGCTGATGGACACTACACTGCAGCAACAAGGCGCCATGGATGTGCGCGTACCACCTTTGTCGCGGAGATGCATCGTACCTAGAGGCTCCCGCGACCGTGTGTTGTTTATGTTAATGATGTGCGGTATTCCCCTCATCGTTTCCTTCGACTTTTGCTTCGTTGCACCCAGGTTTGTCAGTATCTACCGCGGCAGTTGGTGTCCCAAAACTGTTTTTCGGAGGGTGCCGTGATTAATCTGACGGGAGCCCTGTGGCGTCATCCGCAGCGCTCGCAGGCTAGAAATTCGAGTTCGTTCTTAACTTTTACCTAGAAATATTTATCGTTTGAGAAAGGACGTCATGGTCAAAAAAGCATTGTCTCGAACAACAGTGTTTTTTTTTTTTTTTAAGCACGGAATTTGAGAAAAAGTTCACTTTATTCGCACCTTGGAAAACATGTTTTGCACCAGTAAAGGAAGGCTGCACCTTATACATATATAGCGGCAAAAAAAAAAAATTTTTTTTTTTCTTCTTCGAGATCGCGTGGCTCCAAAAACGTTTGCAGGTAAGGGTACGTACCAAGCCACAATAACTACTTCATAGCTGCTCGTTTGGGTTCACCAGTTCGGAAGAATTTAGTTGCCTGAAAAAACGAGTAACAGCGCAAAAAACGGGACGAGCGAACTGAGACAGACGAAGCGCTGTTTTCAATGCGAATGCATACAGGCGAGTTTTACACGATGCAGTGGCTAGAAGGTTCACACACACGTGAAGAGCTAAGAAGGGGCCAGGGTAAAACGGTGCCACATGTACTAGAAATAAAGTTCCGATTGTCGTGTTAACTGAAAGCGTATTCTGTATTCGTAGCTGAACCTTCTTTATCGTGCCCAGGTACCACGAGACCTTCGACAAGGTGATGTGGGTGCACGCTGCTTTGGCCACATTTATCGTGTTCAACATATACGCAAACCTGTTCAAGCTCTTCCAGACTGACACAAGTGCACGCAACATCAAGACGCCGGCTGTGCTTTTGCCGGGCTGGCGGCACTGTGCAGTGTGCGCGATGAATGTGCCGCCCCGCTCTCATCACTGCAGTGTCTGCAATGAGTGCATACTAAAACACGACCACCATTGCATGTTTACGGGCCGCTGCATTGGCTTCTACAACCAACGCTACTTCGTTGTTGCCCTCCTCTACATGACAGTTGGTAAGCTTCTCTCCACCGTTAAAACACCAGGTGCTCCTGGGTTTTGGCACGCAACAGACCTGCGTTGCTATAATGTAAAGCTATTCCAACCTGTTTCTATTCCATTTCCTCCATTAGCCCTCCGCATGTGGTTTACGAGGCCATGGCCACTTAGCCTGTTTGTCACGAGGTGTCGCAAAAAATGCGTGAACTCTCAATCTAGGATGCATACACACTTATGCATGATTAGGCCAAACAAAAGAAATACATTTCTTTATGATTCTACATGTTTATCACCATTAGCCTTCTACGATTGGTCAAAATGTTTTTGGGCTACGCCTACTTCCCCTGCCTGTCACATGACGTCACGAAACCGTGAGAACACAACATGTCGAAGTTTTGTATATGCACTAAAGATACATTAATATGCTGAACAAAACTGAACTTTTTTTGGAATAGCTGGAGACTGCCCTATTCCAAAAGGAGTAGAAGATGGCTGTTGACCTATCGCTTTAGCCCTGGCTACTCGGAGCTTCCCGCAAGAATTGATTTCCTTGCATGTAATCAAAATATTGCTTGGCAGTGTTATCAAGCTCTTATGGCACGCATACGACATCGCTCTGAGAAATCTTCACTGAGCATCGAATCTGGCGGCATTCTTAACGCTCCATTGCATGCTGCCGCAATCGTCGACGAGCCACCACAAGCTAAGCAATGGGAAGCAGACCAATTGGAGACACGGACACCACTCTCCTCACCCAGTTATCTTTCACTGCACTAGCTCGACCCAGCCCGCACCAAAACCCTCTCCTGTGCAGTGCACTCTTTGCCTCTCGTCAGCCAATTAGATAAGGAAAACCTGTCACGGTAGGCAATGCTATTCACTTTAAAACCAAACAAAGGTCACCTCCTATAAACGAGGAGTGTTTTATCGAGCGGTTAATACAAATTTGGGAGCCGCCCGTGCTAGCGTTGGCACTTGTGTAAATTTGATGTCAGGAGTTTGGAATAAAATCAAAGTGGAATAACTTAATGTTATAGTGCCCCAGAGTCAGCACTGTTCCTCAGTTTCTCTGCATCTTTAAAAGAAGTTGAACTCAACCTAGCTGGTATCAATATTTGTATCTGTCCTGTGTCTGAGTATGCCACTGACAGGGGCCATAACAAAATACAGTAAAATATTGTTAATACGTACCCGCTTAATAAGTAATTCCGCTTTAAATATAGTCGTGAAGAATCCCTCACATTGTCGCCATTGAACTTAATGCTGACTGCTTAAGCCGTAGTCACTCACCGCATGCTGTATGGTTGGTGCGCAGTATTTTTCGGAACGTACAAGCCCAGAATCGGGAAAATGTCGTGCGCGCAGACCATATATAGTGAAACCGCAGTGCACGGACGACTTCGCGGACAGAAGTCCTCACCAATAGTGATGTAATAACGTGGTGGTCATGACGCGTTTCCTGCTCCCACAGCTTCTGGCGCTTCCACGTCGTTCACAACTACGTGGAAGTACGTGATGCAGTGGCGCACCGACGGGGGGGGATTCGGGGGTTGTAACCCCCCCCTGAGGCCGACTTAAACCCCCCTTTTGTTTAACCCCTTTTCTTTCCTTACCCATTTGAGTACTGTAAATAAGATGCAAGACGCGCAATCGCCTACACATTCGCAAAAAGCGCATTTTTTGACAATTTTCCGTGAAGAAATCGAAATTAGTACTGTTTAGATGGTATTGGCAAACTGTCAACCCCCCCCCTGGCAGAAATCCTGGGTGCGCTACTGGCGTGATGGCCCTTCTGTCTCCGACGTGGCACATGCGTTTACCATCATGAGGACATTCGCGGAGAAGTGGGACCGTCCTGAGGGAGAAATTGGCTCGCGGCCTTGCTGAGTTTGAGGAGCACAGATTTCTTGCAGCCTGCTCAGAATAAAAGTTGTCTCCGTGCGTGTTTGAGTAAGAATTAGACGTAGTTCTTTTCTCGCCGGTAAGTATATAGTATAGCTGTTCATCTGCCATTGTCAGTTAATTAGTGCATTGTTTAGTGTGTACCTGATCCACGTTACCTGCCAACTACATATTAACGAGGTTTTACTGTACTTGATTTTATACATCAGTGTTTTAGTGCATATGTGCCTTGCTCTGTGAATGCATTTTGCAGGCCTGTTCTACAGTCTCTCGTACAAGTGCCCCTACGTGCTTGAAATGCTTGGCGGCATCAACTTGGCGACTTTCTTGCACATGGTGGCTCCACATTTTGGCCTTCTGCTGGGCTTCGTTGATGTCTGGCTTTTCCTGTGTAATCTTGTGAATCTTGTGGAACTGGTTGTGTTCTTCCTGTGTGCCTACCTATTGATGGTCGAGCTGATCTGCGTGGCAAGAAACCAGACCACCTATGAAAAGAGCCACGGCATCCGGACCTACAGCATGGGTCTCAGGAAGAACTTGAAGGAGACGCTGGGTACCTCCTGGTTCCTGGTGTGGTTGTCTCCCTGGGTCCAGTCCCCTGTGTCTGGAGATGGGATGTATTTTGACGGTCATGTGGTGTGTGTTGATGGCAAAAAGCAAGAGTGAGCTTTTGTGCCAGAGAGGGACAGATAAAACTGTTGCTTGGACAATGCCACTTTATTCAATTTATTCAAACCTTGATTTAAGCACAAAAAGGAAAATAAGTGCTAGTCATAATACAGGGTGTATTTTTTAGACCATAGAGAATTTTTTGTAATTTGCCTGTGGCAGATAGTGTAATTGTAGTTCGTGAGCTGGTTAACTCGAAGCAGTGGACGTTGCTCCCATAAAAAATTGAAATGCATAATTGCCTAATTAAAAAATTCACTAATTGCTTTACGGCACACATTGCAATGTGCTAATTGTAGCCAGTGAGTTTGCGAGGCATATCCACTTGGAATGACTTCTAAGGATTGCACGGGTTTCACAATTTGCACTGTGAAACGAAAATGCACTATTGTGCTTTTTTAACCAACTGCTGTTTTACGTATTCAAGCACATAAGTAACTGGAATGCCCATGTATTTCGTCACACACTTTGGGAAATACGTCAGAAGTGGCGTCAACCTTAAAAATGTGTTCCAAGTAGATACGCCTTGTGAACGCACCAGCTATAATTCGTACATTGCAATATGTGCTGTATAGTAATAAAGTTAATCAGTGCATTTTTATTAATTAATTGATTGTGCACTTCAATGTATTGTTCACCTCTTCAAGTAATCCAGCTCAATGACTAGAATTATGCTATCTGCCACAGGCATAAAATAATTCTGTATGGTCTAATTAAATAACACCTGGTATGTAAGGCAATAGGCAAGCACAACTGCTTATACACTAATCAGCACACCAGCTACTCTGTAGTTAACTGAAAGTAGGTCCATACCCATTGTTTTACATCCTAGTGAAAGCAAGTACACTGCACTGACATTGCAAGAAACCAACTGGGTTTTCAATTGTAACAGAATTGGCACAATTATTATGAAAGTGTGCCTTCTTGACAGAAAAGTGTTTCCAGATTTTCAATTTGTGTGCACCAGTTGACAAGTTTGTCAGACCCAAGTCAAACTGCAACTCACTTATGCATTCCCATGAAAAATCACATGTTTGCAGCAGCCAGCCACATTTCCCGCTCTGCAGCATCAGTTGAAGCATTAGAGTGCCTCATGTTAGCAGCGCAACCACTGCTTTACTGTTGCAGACCAGTTATTGTGCGAAGTGTGGTCCTGTGTGTAGCTCTGTGTGATGCAGGCACTTCAGCAATGAGTTTGCACATTTGTTGTTGATTACCTAAAGGGTATAGTTGTCTGGAACATTAGACCAGAGTTTAACCTCCCTGAGCATATTGTGCTAATATCCGGAGTACCAGGGCTCAGCCACAGAAGGTGATGAGTGTCTGCTGTGTAGACATAGGAGCCAGGCACTTAAGAAACATTTCAGTGTTATCATTTGTAGATCTCTAGGCCCAGGTGACGGCAGGTGTTGAGGCTATCCCAAGCGAAGCTTCCGAAGACAAACTTCTTCCAACCAGTGTGTAGAAGGAAGGACGCACGGGAACATAAGTGCACATGTCCTGTCAGAGAATAGACTTCTAGACTTGGAGAAGAACTTGGTTGTCAGCAAGATAACGATGGCGAGTGATCCATTTAGTAGGTCAAGTTGTTGAACGGACTCCAACTATGTCCCTGAATCCGATGCACTGTAACGCTGAAGTGTGATTACTTTTTTAGCCTATGTATTTGTTGGCAGATTTGGAATGTCTTGGTAAATTTCTTCAGTTCATTCACTGCACCAAGTGAGTCAATGTAGATGTCAGGCTTCATAGCCTCCATAGCATTTTGTAACACGCTGACATACTCGATGGCATAATATATGGGTTTCGGTGTTATTATAGCATGTATACATAATTTGGGATGACTTGGACTTAAGAATGAGACCCGTCTTCCTCGTGGAATAACTGTTGCATCTGCGTACTTCACGCAATAATCCTTAGGAACAGTAGTCTGAGTGGTGCAAACTGGCTAGTGACGTCGGAGAAGATTGGTTGATTTGTTCTTGGTAAGAGATATGTAACACCTCGGGAGGTCATTCAGTGTCAGTCGGAAGGAGACCTCCATGGAAAAGATAGTCAAAAGCAGTAGCTGCTAGAATGTGCAGTCTAACTGTGAGTGCCATTCAATTTATGTTGAAGTAACGTTGACATGCTTTAAATTCACATGTTTATCGGCGAGACACGGCTGAACATTTCACTAATTTTCTTGATGCTAATATTTGAAGAAAAGAAATGACTGCTAATTAGTACATTACTAAACCAATCTTGAATGTAGGCTATCTTTTGATCGGAGTCCTCCAAATCAGAGTTTGTAAAAAGTTTTTGTGAATATCAGTATCAAAAAAAAAAAAGCACTTGTTTTTCACTTGTCCACCTCATCAAAATGTAAAGGGGCACTAAATTAGTTTATATCGATAAAATATTCTTCAAGAACTCTTTCGTTGATTTCGTGGTACTAGGTCGATTTAAAAAATAAAAGTATCATTTTTGAATTTTGCGCCGGAATTTCAGGGTTGGTATATCAGTGCGACGTCACAGATGACAAAGTATTCTTTCACATTTAGGCCATTGTTGTTCAGTAAAATTTGTTGAAACCTAAGCAGTTCAGTCATTGGCCCTTTTAGAATGCAATAATTCATTTTTACAGATAGGAATTTAACTAGGCCCGAGGGAATGGCGGAAACGGCTAGCTGGCGCGGAAATTTCAAGACAGTGTTGCCACTAGACTTGTTTTTGTGTCTTTTCTGGCTTATAAAGCGTCTTCTCGTGGTAAGAATAGCTCTGGTATTGTGGAAGGGTAACTAAAACTGTGGTAAAATTATTTTAAAAGCTCCAATTATTCTTTTGAGCGTCCTATGAGAATGCATGCCATTTGAGCAACACCAACTTGTAAGCGTTTATATGCCACTTGTTACGTACAAATAAAAGCTTCCATAAAATTCTAGCTTAAAGCTTCTGTATAGATGCCAGCTGTGAATTGTATAGAGAGAGGCAGGGACTGAGCAGAAATTGCACGCCTTAACTCGGGCAGGGCAAAGGGTTTGTTTAGATGGTTGAACGAGGTAATTTGGACACGGCACTAACGTTGAAGATGCCAGCCTTCTCTTGCCGACTGACGAGGTCCGAGATAGTGTTGAGCTGAGTGTGCTCATTGCAAAATTGGAAAGGGTGCAAGATGGAAAAATCTTGCGATAGTTTGCATGGCTTCTTTGTTTATCGCTTCCAAGCTTTCCCAGTGCATCCAGTAAGTTGGTGAAATGGAGCCTGGTAGCCAATGTGATATTGGAGGATTGAGTGAATGATGCAGCGAGCCATGCCACTGCATGGCATGATGCAGTGAGTACATGCCTTGCCGCTCCTTGTCGCAATCATGCGCACCAAGTGTACAGCTGTTGCCAACATACTGTGGGCCTTTCCAAGCCATGAGGCACCAGATCCAGACTGGTGGATTTCTAGCCCGAGCAAAACCCGCCACTTGGTAAGCTAGAAGCGATTCAAAAATGAAATGTGTGGCAATGCCAGCCTGAAGCTGCAGCACCAGCCCGTCATGATATCATGGGTTTTGACACCATCTACTTAGGCCTAATTAAATCTTTATAGTAAAAGGAGGATAACAGTGCATTCTAATGGAACCAAACACGAGACCTTGGAAGCTTCAGAAGCCTTTCCTGGTGCCAAAATGGCCCATATGCGAGGAAATACATTAAAATCCATGATGCCACACCAACGTAATGCACTGAGGTTCCAGCACTAAATTCAAACATTTCAAGTTTGTTCTTTATTTTCTTTAGTACTATTTCTTTTTTTTTTGCCACATGAATGAAAATAAAGGAGTTCTGAAAGACTTCACCTGCCTTAAATTATTTATTGTTGCTCTGCTTTGGCATTCACCATATGTAAATATACTATATCTGAAAGTAGACATTTAGTTCTTGACTAGTACTCATCCAGCATGAGACATTGCCTACAACTGGCACATTGTAATTAACGTAACACAGTGGATTTTTGCATAGTCAGTAAATTCGGACAGTGTACATAGAGAACATTGAAAAATGTACAACCTGATTCAACTTGCAGCCAGTTTCTGTGAGTCTAAAGTTAAAAAATAATGAGCCCTTGAATGAAATGTGCACCTGATTATTAAGAAGAAAGTTGCATCTCTCTTGCACAGAATATAAAATTATTCACGCTTAGAGGAAGCTTTACCACCTCAAAGGGGGGGGGGGGGGGGGGGGGTCTACTCTGATTTTCCTAATGTAATGCATGTAAAACATAAAAATGCTCTCATTGGACAACTGCTAGGCCAATTCGAATAAGTTGTTGCAATTAACGGAAAAAGCTGTATTCTACCGACTGTAGCAAGCAGAATTCTCATCTAGGGCCTTCTAGTTTTAAAAAAGTTGGGATCCCGCGGAGCTTTCTGTGTTGTTTGATTGGCAGTGATGTAGTGATGCAATACTATGGGTAAATTAATTATCGATAGAACCGATAGTTCTTTTTTTAACTATTGATAGCGTAAAAAGAATATCTATAGTATTATCGATAGTAACACTATCGATAGCACCATCGGTAGTCCTTGTATGTACGTAATGTAAAGATGAAGAGATGCACTTGGGCTTGGGCGCTCGCACACCGAGCGCTAGGGGGCAAACGAGGGGAAGACGAGGACGAAGCGGATAATAAAACAGCTGGCCCAGGAACGGGTGCTGTCACTGTTCCTTTACAATAGCGCAGTCGACAACGAACCTGCCTTAAAGCATTCTGGCCTTAAGTGTTTCCACGCATGGCTCTTCAGCGTGCCGGGTCCCTCCTGCCCAGGAATGCCGTACACGCTTCCTCCGGTATTGAGGCCGCCACCCTACCACCATCGCAAGCACCCACCGCACCATCCGGGGACGGCGTCCAAGCCTCTTCGGGGGCTCTAGGGCAGGACTCTACCGGTGCTCTCGTCCAAGCCATCGCCAAGCTGAATCACCAGCTCGAGCTTTTGACAAGCACCTTTGCGTTCGTCAATGGTTGCGCCGTTGCACGTCACACTGAGACAGCGCTTCGGCCCCCCCGTCTTGGACCTGACCTGCCTGGGAACGCCGTACACACTTCCCTTGGCAAGAATATCATCCTACAAACTACTTCGACTCATCAGCCACCAAGGTATGCCGTTGATGCTTCCTTGGTGGTAGAACCGGCTGCCGCGACTACCACGACGACCGCACTGTCCGTGGACACAGGCAGCCTGGCGAAGTTGAGCCGCTGCGACTTCCAGCAGCCGGCTTGCGTAAAAATACCGCCTTTTTGCGGCTTTCAAGATGATGTCATATTTTGGGCCCTGATGATGCCATATTTTGAACAGCACATGCCCTGGCGCCTGTGCTGTTCAGTGGGTTCCGGTCAACGTTCTCGTACAATGTGTCGTCGTCCGCTTTTTCCGGCAACAATCCTGGCAGACCTGACAAGAAGCGAGGCGGCATGGTCTGCTACAGCCAGTTGTTACTAATTCTAGCCATGTGGCATGCACGACAACGCCACTTCGGAGTAGCTCCGACTGTGCCCCCAGTCATTCAGGGCATCGCCATCCGCGGAAAGCCTCTCCAGCTGTTCCTGTGATGGTCGTCGAGGGCCTGAGGAGAGGCGGGGAGGACTGGTTGTGGTCACACCATCCATAGTGGGTCAGTGGAACACCCTTGGAGGGAATCTCCTCAACTTCGGTGGAAATTTACAATGCTGAGCGGCAGGTTAATCGTCGGCAAGACCTGCGACCAGCATGCAACAGTCAGTGCCGCCCGCTAAAGAAGCTGGTTGCACGCTGGATGGCTCACCAACGACGACTTCATTCACTGAACAGGTTGCCTCCATGTTAAGTGGCGTGTTTGCAAGCCATGCCGGAAACTTGCAGCATGGCCGAGTGTAAAGATGAAGAGATGCACTTGGGCTCGGTGCTCGCACACCGGGCACTAGGGGGCAAACGAGGGGAAGACGAGGACGAAGCAAATAATAGAACAGCTTGCCCAGGAACGGGTGCTGTCTCTGTTTAGAGCGCTGGAGTGATGTGATGCAGAACAAATCATAGTGCACAACTGCTGTGTCAAGCGCAACGTGCTCGTTCCTTGCTTTTATGTCTATACAGCTTCGATTCAATTCAAGCACTGGCCTTGAAACCCAGCAAGCATACCTGCTGAAGTAATAATTCCACTCGAATTCAGCTCAGAAGCCCGCGCGCCAAACCGGGCGTCTCGAGTCGCTGTTGCCAGCACACAAGGACAGTTGTGACACTAATACATTATCCAGCAACTGTACATAGGGTACATCTGCAAGAGCTCCGTGATGAGTAGACTGCAACAATGAAGAGTCATGTCATAGTTACCACCACACCACGCACCACGCACTCGTGGAACCATGTTTTTGCTGCAGTGAGTTCGCGTGGTTGATTTCATACTATCGATAGTTTATTTTAACATCGATAGTTTGATAGTGACTCGACTATCGATAGTATTAATAGTACTATTGATAGTACCATCACTACGGTAATGTTGATGGCGAAGTTTAGTTCTTCAAGCGTTAACTGCAATGTGAGAGTGGTGAGTTGATACTAAACGATACCTTGCGTGCGCCACTTGTGTTGTCTACAAAGTAAATAGAAGACACAGCGAGACGTGTTTGCTTGAGGCGTGTTGTTCACCACTGTTCATAGCCTGCGAGAAGGTTAGCACTGTCACTGCTCACACGGGCATCACATGTGGCAGAAGTGTTACAATTTTTTAAATTAGGGGGCTTTACATGCAAATCCATAATTGATTATGAGAAGTGATATAGGAGACTCGGATTAAACTCGACCACCAGGAATTATTTAATGTAAATCTAAGTACACGATGTTTTACATATCACTCCTGCTGAAATGCAGCTGCCGCGGTCGCGATTGAACCCGCAACCTAGAGTAAATCCATAGCCCACAAAGTACACTGCGGTGGGTACAGAAGTGTTGATTCATGAGTGGCCGCTTCAGTAGTGTCCTTTTAGATGCTGCGTGCTTTATGACAGCATTGCGTTGCACGACCTGTGCCAGTTGTCAGACTTGACAAATTGGCAATGATGGTTAGTTTT
>NW_023606847.1:5000-60001 GCF_013339745.2 Dermacentor silvarum | reverse complement strand
GTGCGCGCACCTCCTGCGGTGTGATTTCGACGTCCTCGCACTGCAGGAGGTGTACACTGTGGCCGAGGACCTGCGGCTGCCGGGATACACGGGCTACTCTGGCGCCACCACCTGCTCGACGCAGAGCTGCACGGACGCTCCCTGCCTGAAGGGTGCCCACAAGAAGGGGAAGCCGAGGACTGCCATCTACGTCCGCAGCAGCCCGGCCCACTCGGTGACCCCAGTCTCGGACGTCGTAGGCGGCGCCATGGAGTGCTGTGCTGTCACGGTACGCCTTGACAGACAGGACACGACCGTGGCGAGCGTCTACGTTCGTCCTGGACAACAGTGGGACCCCTCCAGCCTGGTGCGGCTTGCAGCACGCCTCGGCGGACATGCAGTCCTGTGCGGTGACTTCAACGCCCACCACACCGACTGGGGCAGCCGCAGGTGCACCCGCCGAGGCAGGGACCTCTGCAACGCCATCAGCCGAGCAGGCCTGGTGGTACTCAACAAAGGAGGACCCACGTACGTCCGCCGTGGGGTGAGCACAGCCATCGACCTCTCCCTTACCACCGAGCAGCGCTCCTATGACTGGGCTACAACTCCCGACACTTGGGGATCTGATCACTTCCCCATCTTGATCACCCCCGGGTGTGGGAGAAGGCCGAGGTCACGAACATACCACGTCACAGACTGGTCCCTGTTCAGGAAGCGCTGCAGTGAGTTGGAAGATGGCTGTGACCTCCTGAGTGCCATCATGGAGTGCGCCCAGGCAGCCACAGTCCAGTGCTCTGCTCTGCCCGATACTCCTGCCCCGGATCTGCTCCTGCTCAACCTCCGTGCGTCCAGGCGACGCGTGGAGCGCCGAGCAATCCGGACGGGCAATGCAGAGCACTGGACCGAATACAGGAGAGCGGATGCCCGCTGCAGACGACAGGCCAGGCGCAGAAGGAGCCAGAGCTGGGGGAGCCTCTGCGCCACCATCGAGAACCGCTCCAAGGGCCCCCTGGCCTGGCGCCTCCTAAAGTCCCTGACCGGCAGGAAGGTCAACCGCCACCCCGTCCTCGCGGTGGCTATCTCGCTGGGCATCAGCGAGGCGGCCCTGGCGGAGTTGCTAGCGGACCACTTCGCCCCCCCCGGCTGCCCTCGCTGCGGCCATCCTGCCGGTCGGACTTCCCCCTGCCAACCCGCCTACCTGCCTGCTGGAGCTGCATCCGGAGTGGGCGACCAGCCAGATCGCGGCCATCTGCCAGGACCCACTGACTCTCCACGAGCTGCAGACGGCCCTGAGGAGAGGCAAGCGTCGCAGTGCACCGGGAGCAGACGGAGTGACACTCCAGATGCTCCGCAACCTGGCCACCAGTGAGCAACGACGCCGGCTCGACTGCTACAGCAACATCTGGTGGTCAGGACAGGTGCCGGAGGCCTGGCGCACAGCCATCGTGGCCCCTATTCTGAAGAGCAATAAGCCGGCTAACGAGCTGTCCTCATACCGACCGGTCTCTCTCACCTCCGCTGCCTGCAAGGTGATGGAGGCCATTGCTCTGGCACGGCTCGAATGGGTGGCCCGCGCCTGCGGGTTCCTCGCGGACCAGCAGACAGGCTTCCGGCGCCGAAGGTGCACTGCGGACTCCATCGCAGACGTCGTCTCCACCCTGGAGGACGCCAGCGCCAGCGGAGACCTCGCCATGCTCCTCCTCATCGACGTCAAGGGGGCGTTCGATGGCCTCCCACATGCGGTCGTCCAGCAGGCTGTGGACCTCCTGGGCATTGGCGGCAACCTGCGGCGGTTCCTGTCATCGTTCCTGAACGACCGCACCCTCAGGGTCCGCGTGGGCCATGCAAGGAGCACTCCCCGTCCGGTCGCAGCAGGCGTACCACAAGGGTCAGTGGTGAGCCCGTTTCTCTTCAACCTCGCCCTGGCCCGGTTGCCTGCTGCACTGCCGACCGACCCTCACTACAAGGTGGAGTGCTCCATCTACGCGGATGACATCGCCCTGTGGGTGCGGGGACCGCCGCAGTCAAGCCGCCACGTGTGCCTGGCCCTCCAGAGAGCCCTGGACACCACGGCCGCCTACCTGGGAAGCATCGGACTCTCGGTCTCGACGGGGAAGACGGTGGCCCTCCTCGTCCACCCGAGAGCAGCGGCACGGCGCTCAGCTCCCCGGCTGCAGCTGGAAGGCGTGCGCATCCCATGGAGTACGACTGTGTCGTACCTTGGGCTGCGCATCGACCACCGGCTAACCTGGCTACCGGCAGTCGGGGCCATGCAGACCCAGACCATCAGGGTCCGCAAGGCCGTGTCGCAGCTCCTTGCCCTTGGAGAGGGCTGCTCGGTGAAGTGGGCCCTGCGGCTCTACGAGGCGGCGGCCACATCACGCCTGCGGTACGCCCTCCCGCTGGTGGCGCTGCCGCCACGCCGCCTCGAAAAGTTGGAGCTGCAGCACCGGGCGGCCATCCGACTCTGCCTGGGCGTCCCCCGAAGCTCCCAGATTGCCGCTACCCTTGCGGAGGCTGGAGCATGGCCCCTGTCGCTCCTCTTCCTGCAGCAGGGGCTGAGGCACGTCGACCGCCTCCACCATGCTCCTGATGGCAGAGGCCTGCTGCGTCGCCTCCAGTCCCGGCCTTCCTCAAGGATGGGTCAGCTGTGCCGCCTCTACGAGGAGGTGGTTGGCAACCCACCGCCGAATGCGGTACAACTGCCCCCACCGCAGAGGCCTCCTGTCCCCATCGCTACGGAGCTGCCCGGGATTTCGAAGAGGCGCTCGCCCGCTTGCGCCCTGCAGCAGACGGCCGCCTGCCTCCTGGACGAGACCCTCGGAGACCACCTCCTGGTGTACGGCGACGGTTCGGTGGTACCGGACACCGGCTCTGCCACGGCGGCCTGCACGGCACCAGCCCTGCAGAAGAGCAGGCAGTGTCGACTGCCCAGACACGCCAGCTCGACTGCAGCGGAGGTGGCAGGCCTCCACCTGGCCGTCGACCTACTCTCCGAGGAGCTTCCTGGGGTACCAGCGGCCATCCTCTGCGACTCCAAGGCAGCCCTCCTCAGCCTGCAGAGGCCAGAAAGCGCCAGCCTTGGAGTCGCACTGCTGTCTACCCGGCTGACAGCGCTGCAGGACGCAGGCCACCCGGTGTCCCTGCACTGGATCCCCGCCCACGTAGGGATCCCGGGCAACGAGGCAGCCGACACCCTGGCGAAGGACGCCCACCACACCACTGTGCCCCTCAGTCGGGCCGTGACGGAGGGCGACTTCACAGGACTGAGGCTGCGGCGACACCTGGCGACCCACCACCCAGACAAACGGGTGGCACTGGGATGCCCCCCACGACCACTCCCCCAGCGAGGCCTGGCTCGCAGGGAGACCTCGCTCCTTCTCCGGCTCCGCATCGGCTGCAGCTGGACGGCAGCACGCAGCTACCGACTGGGACGAGCGACGTCCCCGGCCTGCAGCTCCTGTGGGGAGCCGCAGACGATCGAACATCTCCTGCTGGCCTGCCCGGCGCACCTCCAGCAGCGGGGCCCACTCCTGCAGGAGTTCCGCCGCCTGGGCCTCCCCTCTGGCAAGGAGGAAGATCTCCTCTTCCCCGGCCGACACCACCTTTCTGCACTTCGAGGCGTCGTGGAGTTCCTTGACTCGTCAGGCCTCTCCGCACGCCTCTAAGGACATTTCTACAAGCGGGAAGGCCTCACGGCCTCCCACCCCACCCCGGGCCTGACCGGCCTGGCACAACACCCCTGCAGACTCTGCAGCACACCAAGGCCTTCCATCTCGGCCTGATACGTGCCGCCTATGCCTGCCGGTTTTGCTTCGCCCAGCCATGGCGACTCCACTCTATCCCTTCTTTCGCTCCCACTTACCCCTCCCCGTTGGCGCTGAGCCGTGCTCCCTCAAGGGCTGCAGAAGATAGCGCCAACCTTTCCCTTTCCCTCAAGAACCACTTATCAAGCGAGCACGGCGCAGAACGCGCGTTTGTTCTCCGCCGTGCGTTCACTCCCCGTGAAAGCGCGCGCCCCTCGCGCCCTTTCACTCGCACATACAGCGTTCGGCGCGCGGCGACGATTTCATCTCCATTGACGTCATACGGAACCTCACGGCGACGGCGACGGCGACGACGACGGCGACGCCGACGGCAGAAATCTGCTTTGGAGTGTCCATATAATTGCTATCGCAATAAAACATTGCATGTGGCACATAGCACTTGGGCAAGCGCAATGCTCCAGTCAACGTTTATAGATACTTTTTCGCATGCTTCAAACCATTACGTTATTAAGCTGCTTTCTGTCTAACATAGAGAGAGAGAGAAAGAAACATTCTTTAATGAGATGCTGGAGATGTTAGCCTGGCTATTCGCCTGACATGCTATTCCAGGTGCTTAATAACGTAATGGTTTGAAGCAGTGATATGACTAGCCCATGGCGCTTGTCATGTAATTTTAATTTTAATTGAGTATGCTGTTACCGGTAAGCTGAACCAACCGCTGAGTGGGTTGAGCTTACCACTGAGGCGAGGATGACAGAAGAAGGTGAATACGTCGTTGCGGCCTTAGTAATGTCAGAACAAGATGTTGGCCTTCAGAACAACACACGGATGTAATGTCCTATCGTTTGCGCCTTTAAATGAATAAATTCTAAGTGTGTCCTGTATGCGCGGCATATGTATTTTTGTGTGCTGATTAACTGCTAGTTTGCACCGAATTTTTTTATGCTGCTGCACTTGGTTCTTGAAAAATCGATATGTCTTAAGTTAAACCCCAAGATTGATTAATAAGTAGAATTTTGCGGTCTTCAATTTTTTTACTCACATTGACTTGCATACTTTGAAACAGCTAGGATAATAAATTCAAATTCAATGCTGCATCTGGCTTATGCTTTCTCTTGGTTCTGGAGTTCATGTTACAAGAAGGGAAAAAGAAAGAACGCCGATCAAAAGGTGTTGATAAGAAAGGGACGTACGGAACTGCTCGAAACGACGGCATTCTGCGTATGTAGGCGGGAGATTGCCATTGTTGCGATACAGCGTTTTTTTCTTAGTTTGCTTATAGCAAGGGATTCGAGGTACTGCTTTCAAATCCAGTTTCCGTGGCAATGACAGAAGCCTTGTCTCGTCAGTGGCATATTCAGGTTGCCACGTGCTCCGCAAGTGCGTTGGAAACGACATTGTTTCTTCACTTCTGATTTATTTCTCGTTTATCTCTTTGACATAGATTTCTTGCTTCAAGCGCTTTCAGAGAGACTGCTTTCGCTCATGTAAAGCTAGTCGCGATTTGCGCAGGCTGTTCTGTATACAATGCTTGGGACATACCTTCTGCACCTTCACATCTGCCTGTTCATGCTGCAACGTACTAGTGGGCCGAAACGTGGGGCATTGACTTCATAGGGTTTCAGAACAATTGCGATGACCTTACTCACTCGAGGGACATAGGCGAGGGTCGTGCGAGCTCGAGGGCGCGTGGCCGGCAATGTGGCAGGCCTCAACGATATTTCATGGAACGAATGAACATTTCCGGTTATGCCCACCCGGACCTAATCTGTGCATGTCATTGTCAGAAATCAGGTCTTCAGGATTAAAGCAAAAATCTTACAGCCATCCCTGCAAATTTGCTCTAATCAGGACGCTGAGGGCAAAGGCAGGCGTATCGGGGAGGGGGGGCTGACCGGCCTTTTGCTCCCCCTCCAAATTTTTTTCTTTTTGTACGGCCTGCCCCCTGCCCTCTTTTGTGCCTGGCAAGTAGCCTATTAACAAAAGCGCGTATCCTTCGAACGTGTGGCTATTATGGGTATTCGCGTCGCAACGCTTCTTCGACGCCTGGGAGCTTAAAAGAACATAGCACCCCACTCAAGATGATCGCGGTGCTTTAGCTCCCCCACCCCCGAAAAAAATATCCGGGCTACGCGCATGGCTCAAAGTACGTCGCGAACATTCTGAGTGCGGTTACCCCGGAAGTGTTTCATTCGTTGCGTAGAACATCGTTCAGGTTGGCCAGTGAGAGCTCGCTTGGCCGCGCGTCCTTGAGTTGACGTTGCCATTCAATATGTCCCCAAGAGGAGGCCTTGCCGCGTGTTCTGAACACCTATGACGCGCGGCGCATATATGTTCCTGCCTGTACGTTGCATCATGAACTGGTACATGTGAAGGACACGGTGTATAATTGTTTTAGGGGCGAAGCTCCTTATAGCGGCACCCGTTCCGTCCCCGTCGTCGTAGTAGTAGTGTGTAACCAGTAGTGTGACCAGTAGTGTGTAACCAGTCTGAGAAAAGTGAGAAAGAAAATTCCGAAGTTGTGTCCGTAGCGCGGAATCGAACCAGGGACCCCTCGCTTCCGAGCGCGCGGCGTTAGCCCACTACGCCACGAAGCGGACATGGACACACGCACCACGATGGCAATAAATACCCAACATTAACGAAAGGCCGCGTTTCTAGCGCGTATCTAAGGGCCTGTACACGCTCGAGCCGCCCATCGCCGCAAGCCGCACCGCATGCTGGCGGTTCAGTAGCGGCGGGCGGTTGAAGCAACCGGGCACAAAATTCGATTCACGCTGGGACCGGCGCGAGCGGTGCCGTACGCATGCGCCCTCTGGCTGGCAAAACAGATAACCAGCGACTGGCAACATGCAACAGCGCGGTCGCAGCGTTTGTGTGCTGGCGACCAGCAAAATTTTGGCCCGAGCCAGGATTTTGTTATTACGTTTGTTTTCTTATTAGGTAATTTTCTGATTAGTGAGCTCGAGCGGTTCGCATGTGCTGGCATCCGCACTCCGATTTGGGGACGCGACGTATGTTAAGAGCTGACAACCGAGAGGCCGGGCAAAGATGTTCTAAGTCGGCAACTATCGTCAACAGCAGACGACACTGGCATATTTTTGCCGGCGTGGGTTGAAGCTTCCGCATCACGGCGAAAACGCATAACTCTTGCACTGTCATACTCTGTTGACTGCATGTGTTGCGTTGGCGCGCTGAGCCACCTCTCGAACACTGTGCAGTGATCTTACCTGCACCTTTTTTTTCGTTTTCCTTTCTTTCTTTTTTTTAATCATTGCTACCGCATACTGTTGTAACAACATACATCGCTATGTACTAGGTTGTGTGCGGCGTGACGGCGCATTTTTTGTAGATGTGCTAGCGAAAGCTTGCAAGACCGCGCGTGCGTTTTTAAGCCAATGAACAAGGGATTTGTCGCAGCAACAGCGTAGCACGCTGAAGCGCCTCAGCGTTATACAGGGTGTTCATTTATAAGTTTAAAATTTTTTAGAAATCCTCTGTGGCATGTAGCATAATTCTTATCGTTGAGCAGGGTTATTCGATGAGGCGGACATTAGTAACACGAGAAATCCCATATTTAACTAATTAAAATGAGTAATCAACTTCTTAGTTAATTACTTTACGGCACATATTGTGATTTACGAATTGGAGCCGGTGAGCTTGTCAGGCGTATCCACTTGGGATGAATTTCCAGAATGACGCCAGTTTGGAGATATGTGCCATCAAACTTGCCCTAAAAATGCACTGTTGTTCCACTTACTTTTTTACCAAAATGCTGTTTTATACATTGAAGCACAACAGTAACTGGAACGCCCATGTATTTCGTCCCACGCTTTGGAAAATAATATCTCAAAGCTGGCGTCATCCTGGAAATTCATTTCAAGTGGATGCGTCTTGCAAACTCTCCGGCTATAATTCGTAAATTGCAATATGTGTCGTAAAGTAATTAACTAAGAAGTTCGTTAGTCAATTTTTGTTACTTGAATATGTGTTTAGATTTTTTGTGCTACTAATGTCCACCTCATCGAATAACCCAGCTCAACGATAAGAATTATGCTACCTGCCACAGGCGATTTTTAAAAATTCTGTAAAACTTTAAAATGAACGCCCTGCATATTAACATACTCTTATACAGATGGTTCTATTATTGCGGAATACAGCTGTGTAGATCGACAAGTCACTTCTCTTCATCACCGAGCACGCGAGTGAATATTCAACTACGCTTTGTTGATTTACTTACTCACATTTATTTTTTAGTAGCTGCCAAGGTAAAAGTGAGCGTACAATTCATTACATGATGGAATATGACAGTGTCACACAGCACTCGTGTTTGTTCACTCTGTGTTATGTCGTTGTTCCATTGATGAAAAAAGCCGGCGAAGCAGTGCCCCCGGGCCCGACCAGAATACTTACAAACTTTTAGCTAACCTCGAAGATCAGGCCCTAGAGGCGCTTCTAGACCCCTTCAATGACTTTTGGACATCACGCAAGCTATCGCAAGAATGAAAAACAGCTGAAGTACGCTTTATCCCCAAACCGGGCAAGTCCCCGCACAATGACAACCTGTGGATGATATCCCTCACATCATGCATAAGCATAATCATGAAAAGGATAGTACTCAAATGCCTCCAACAACACCTGGACGAAACCCAGCAAATGCCAGACCCCATGTTTGGCTTTATACGACATCTTGAGACCCAGGACGTGCTAATGCAATTGAAGGAGATCGTCATCCCTGCCACACACCACGGGCCATTCTCACGCTAGACCTGAAGGGGGCATTTGACAATGTGGCACACGAGGCGATCCTTCGGAATCTCAACAACACAGGCTCAACAATACAGTGGCTTATTTAAGCCACTGAAAAGTAAGGATGGATGTTCAGCCTTGCTGGTGTGGCATTTCGTAGGTTGTAACCCACCCACCATAACCAAGCAATAAGGAAATTATATGGTCACGCCGTACCATCAGTACAACTGAAGTATTGCTTCCCCAAGGAGTCTCACTGCCACCTTCCCCATTTTGTAAACACTTTGTAAATACAAACTAGCACATGGTATGTAGTCACATTATATGCTGTCTGTATGCTTGGTGAAGTGCACCAAGCATTTTCTCACCCTTAAAACCTGGGCTAATGCTGTATTTTTTAAATAATAATTATGCAATAACCTTACTCAATACATTGCTGTGAGAACAATAGTTGGCTTAACAGTAGCACTGCACACATACCCTCATACCACATTGCAGACATACTCGATAGAGGCTGGCCACAATCAGCGTAACTGAAAGCCAGCTGAACAGGGTGCGAGTTCATGTGTATCAAATAAATGTCTGTTCCATTGAGAGGTTATATATCTGTCTGTGATATAATTATCAATTCAGAATACATATCGCAGAAGAACAATACACAAGACAACACAATCTATTTCCCTGTGAGAAGCTGCTTTTATGCCACTATTACATGCAGCAAAAAGATACTTCATTAAGCACCACTATGGCTTGCGTGCCTCCTTGTGCATTGTACAAGAAGTAAAGGTGGGCGAATGTAAACGTTTTCAAATACGAATTGAATCAAATATTATTTATCAAATATTCAATAGTCATACGACGACACACGTACCTGTAGTAACAATATTTATTTTCATATAAAAAAATTAGGTACCACACCTTAACTAGTGCAAAAAGAGAGCTAAATATTGGGCACAAAGGATAAGTTTTAAATGCAAGACTACTAATTGTTACGTAAAAAATCGACATAAACAGTCTATCAACAACTTTAGAGCCTGGCTGCAAAGAAGCTTTGCAAGAAAGAATGGCCTGTGAATGGTTAGCTTTCAAAAACGTGAAATATATTGTTCCCAAGAAAACATCAAAGTTGTAGAAAAAAAAGAATAGCCGATGAAGGACCTACGTGTTGTAGACATATGTAAAACTACTCGTTGCAAGGAAAACAGCACAGACTTGTAGCATAAAAGATCAGTCTGCTAGATCAAGAAATGTGTGGTCACCTTTCGCGTGAAAAAAAGCCTATGGGAAAGTTTTGTTGCCAATATGACTGAAAGATACTTTCGTCAACGTGCTTGCCTTTGGGAGGCTACATACACTTGTTCACATGCAAGTACCTGTCGCGTATTCATTGCTAAAATAATTTCAGTTAATATAATGACACGAGAGCCTCCTATGATTAGGAAAAAATAATAGCTGTGTGGTCATATATAGATAAAATTTAGAATGTCAAGGTACCCTTTTCCATATTATGAAAGTACTCATGAAAGACAAGACTGCAAGAAACAGCATAAAACTAATGCAAAATCTATAACTGATTATGTCAATGAGATTTCCATTTCATGCAGTAAAGTATTTCACAGGGCAGATAGGATGTGACATCTGTGATTCAGAGATACGTCATTGTATCGGGGCACAAGTATTGTACAACTGATAATTTTGGGAATAAAGAAATAACAAGCATTGATTCCCGGTATGTCACCATACCACTTGTATCTTAAAAAGGACTATCACTTATATGTCAAACTTGCACCATTATATTTATGTGACCATACATGTGTACCCCATCTGTAATGAACCGTTGCTTTAAGTTATGACCACTGTCATGTCATTCCCGTACCTTAATTGTGGTTTTGCACAATACACCTAGAAAACTTTTAAGCGGTATTGCAGTACTTTTTCTTGTATGTGCACACTGGCTTTCTGTCACAACACCCACTTCGCATCCATGATAAATGCTGCAGTCAAGCAAAATAGAGTTTCAGACTAAGGTACCGAAACTGCTTTCATTCCAGAAAACCCCAAACAAGGTTTAGATTCTTGAGGACACAAGTTACTTGTGTCCTTTGATCTAAGGCTGTTTTCTGCATGCAATGAATGTTAGGATTTCTGCTGTGCAAATCAATGTTAACCTGATAAAAGGGATGGCAAGCCAAAACTTGCATTCGTGATACTAGTTACTACTGGGGCCAGATTAACCTATGGGCTAAGGGGGCTGCAGCTCCAGGCCAGGGGGCCCTGTGAGAAAAATGTTTCCTTGAATTAAACTTTATTTCTTGCGTACAGCACAGAGTAAAACATAATGTGAACAAATACATTGGGATCCCTAGCTCAAGGCCAGTTGCAATCCATAAAAAATGTAGAGGAAGCAAAGCAATTAATTTAGCACAGACACATGTACTTAAACTCAGCAACAATTTGCACTTTACACTAGAAGAAGTAGAGAATACAATACAAAGAATCTTCAAAATGCAAACGGTATCATTGAACATCTACAAGTAAAGGAAAATGCACCAGAAAAAAGAGAAAGGAAGCGGTGAATGTATTAATAAACATACGAAAGATCACTAAGATGCAGTTTTAATTCTCCGAAAATTAGCTGCATTTCTAGCTTACGTGGGCTGAACGTTCCTCTCGACTACTCCAACACTTCAAATTCTCCGTTTACCACACACATTACAAGCCTTTGGAACCAGAAAATTTTGTTTTAGTGCACTGCGTGTACAGCGTCCTGATTCGGTAAAGTTGGTAGCAGAGAGTGGGTAGTCGGTAACGATGCTACTATTAACCATTACAAGAGTTTAAAAATTTAGTAATGAAGTAAACGGTAAAATGTGTACGTGTTAAAAGAGCGGTGTCATGATAGCATTGTATTGTGAGGAACTTATAAAGTGGACAGCCCTCTTTTGAAGTTTTATAAATGGCTCAATGTATGAATGGCCCAGAGATGTAGCACAGTACCACAGATGGTTGTGGAACAAGCTGAAATAAATTTCTCGAAGGGTTTCTGTATCAAAACAATTTCGGCTCTTGAGCAGAATATAACAAGCCTTGCCGAGATTTTTGCAAAGCTTGTCAATGTGAGGTTTACATAGAAACAACTCATCTAATTTGTACAACCCCTTGATGGGCCCCTCAGAAATTTAAGAGGACCGTTCGCCAGGGCCCCGTGGAAAATTTTAGTTATACTATAAAAGTTGTAAAGTGTCTTCCAAGGAGTATTCTACCACAAGAATTCTTTAAAACGGCATAGTAGCAGCCGAAATAGAAGCAACGAATCTGTAATACAAGAACGTGACCTGCTCTTCGTGCACAGAGGCATTCTTTCTTTGCCCAACCAGCAACGCAAAGGACCTTTCTCTCTTGCCTACTCCCATATAAGAAATGAGGGTTCACCTCCTTCTCTCTTTTTTTTATGCAAAACACCTAATGCACCTTTCTTCATTTTTTTATTTAGATCATGACAACGGCATAATACATCCATGTTACATTTACAAGTCGAACTTCAATGAGTTTGTTGACATGATGGCAGATAATTAATGTAAGGAGATGGATCGTTGCGAAGGTGCATGAAGCTAAACATTGTTCCCGCGTCAATTCCACGCCTTACGTCTCTGATGTTGCCTAGCTTTATTGTCCTTTGGTGCAGGCTACATGGTGACGTTCACAAAAGATTTACAGATGTTAGGCCCTTCTCGCATGCCCGTCTTGTACGATGAATTACTGTGGCGGTTAGCACTGGTAACATCAGTAGCCACCCTAACCGTGATTACGCAGCAACATGGCACCGCCCATGCAGACCAGACCACCCGCTTCAATCTCAATTTGCCCTTTTACTAGCTGTACGCCCTGACAGCAATAAATAAATGGTAAAATCCATCACTGCATAGTCTCATCTCATGCTGAGGACAAAACATTAGGTATTTCTTGTTGTTCTTATTGAGATCCGCTGTTTGTTTTGACACTGCTAGGACTACACAGGCAGTAAAAGTGGTTCGGTTTCTATTTAGCAGGTGGCACCACAGCAGTAGCAATGATGCATTGACGATGCAGAACGCTACGAAGGCGTCATTGTTCACTGCATCATTAATTCCTACTCTGCTCTAGTACGGTACGTGATGACAGTGGCGAGCAAACGTCAAATACACGCTGAGCAGATGGCGCGGTGCATGTGAACATTTATGAGGGTGTTCACTTTTACTAAAACTGGCTCAGGAGGCTGTATTGAACTGCTCAGATAGCGATGAAGCAAAGACCAACAGTAGCATTCATGGAAACGCATCATTTAGTTACAACGTAGGACAATTTGTTGTGTCACTGCTCCAACAGTGGCTGATGTATCGAAAGGATGGCAAGCAGACACAGAGCAGCTAATGCAGCATGGATGAACACATCTTGAGGGGAATTCAGCCTTCCTATTGGCTAAGAAGCCCTGCCGCTGCCCCAGTGCTGTAAGGAACTACTGAGATGGAGTATAACTGGCAAAGCACATTGTTCAGCATGAAAGGTTGGGCAGTGGCAGAGAAGGTGCGTTGCAGTGTCGTCACATTCGCAAAAAATAGCATGCGGCACATTTGCAATGTTTACATTACAGCACATGACACCTAGCACAAGATTAATAATTGCAATACGTGGAGCAGTGATATAACTTTTAAGCTGTTCCCTAGCCTCCCCTCTTCGTAAAGAGTAAAATGTGCAGTGACAACACTGGAAACAAACAACACGTGTACAAAGCAAGGAAAGCTGGTTTGATACAAAACCCATACTGAGATGCAAAGAGCACAAACGACCAGCAGTGCTTCTGCACTGTTTACTTCAGAGCACATGCATAAAAAGCACCCTAAAGAGCTTGTAGTGTGTGTCCAACTCAGCAGCTGCTTAGCTACAAGAAAGTTCGGCCAAGGAGAAGGAGGTTTCATTATTTTTCAATGTATGTGTACACGTACGGTTTGTTTCCGCCGCCTTGAATTTTGGTTTTGGCATCCTTGAATTTTGGGTCTAATGTTCTGTACAAACCGTTCTGTATGCACGGTTCACTTCAGAGCATATGCATATCGCATAAAACGAATACTTATACGCCTAGCACCACTGTGACACATTGCACGTATACATAGCAGTACCCTTCACCTCGTACAGTAAGAACCCCAGCACTCAAACGCTCTGTACGTGTTCGCGGTCACCAAGGCGCATCGCAGCCCCCAAAACAGCTCACATGAAGCAAGGTACAAACAGCACATTACGAATGGCTGCGATGACGCGACAATAAAGCTAATCGCTACAGGTCATATGGTCACTTCTTAAACACAAACCAGCACTGCACAATGCACATACACGTATGAGCTTCGCCGCGATGAAGCGCGCACACACAACACCTAGGTACACCATACGCTGAGATAGGCGACCGCACTATTTTCGTTCTGGCGCGTACTGAATGCATGTGTCATGCTTAGAATGCGCGTGTATGTGATGGCCTTCGCGTTTGTACTGCTGGTACTGCACAAGCGAAATACGGCCCAACACACACGAAATCGCCGGTTTCATTGCTTCCGACGCTCACGTAAACACAACACATTTCCATATGTTGCCGTTGACGATCGCACGCGCTGAAGAGGTCAGGCAGGGTACATCGGATTACTGCGTTCGACGACTGTCTCCGCGAGTGCTCGATAACTCTTGCAATGATCCCACAAAAACACAAAGACGACAAAAAAAAAAACTGCCACAGCAGCCTAGGCGCCTAGGCCTCGCGCTTCGCTTCGCTTCGAACCAGCGCCATGTTTGTGCGGTCGCCGCATACATGCTGCATACTGAAAAAAGTTCACGACCGCCTCTCGTGACGTCAGAGCGGCCATTTTAAGCGGACCGCGCGAGGGCGGTGCGGCTTGCGGCGATGTGCGGCTCGAGCGTGTACAGGCCATAACGCGTTTGTGCTAGCGCGTTACGGCCCGTGTAAGAAGCTGGTGTAAGACGCTGTGGCCTCTCCGCCTTACCTTCAACGCGTTTCGAACGCGCTGCCCAAAGCGGTGGCAAGTCAAGTTCAAGTCGAGGAGCGTTTATGAATACGGGGGGTATACTCTCTCAGCAGTCATGTGATGGCGTCGGCAAACGCGGTGCACGTTCCGGCATGTGTAAATGGCTGCGTAAGACGCTGTGGCCGCTCCCCCTTACTAGAGAGTACTGCACGTTTCTAACGCGTTTGTGCTAGTGTCCCCTTAAGCGGGAGATCCGATGATTCCCTCCGGAGCTTCGCCCACTCATCATCATTCACCCCGTGGATATGCTGTGATTTTTTTCGGCGCAAACTGCTACTACGTTTAAATCAACAAAAGATGCAATTTCGAAAAAAGGGCTTGCAGCATGTGCATGATTTGAAAACGAAAAATGTCGCTTGCGACGTACTTGCGGAGTACGTGGCAGCCTCCAACCATGGCACTGGCCTTCTTGGACGAGGCTGTCGTTATCGCCAAGAATTCGGATTTCACGGTAGTATCTCGGGGGCTTGCTACCGAGGCTACAGATAAGCCGGAATCGCAGCGATGGCATTATTGCATCTGCATACGGAAGATGCCTAGGTCGGATTTCTAACAGTTACTGTTTGTAAACAAGGCTGCGGTATAACTGAGTGGGAACTTTGATCAGTCATATGCAATAACATCTTTTTATAGCGAAGTTGAAGGGGGAGCCAAAATGACGTCATTATATTCATCAGTAGCGCACCCAGGATCTCTTCCAGGGGGGGGGGGAGGGGGTTGACAGTTTGCCTTGTTTGCCAATACCATCTAAATAGCACTAATTTCAATTTCTTCACGGGAAATTGTCAAAAAATGCGCTTTTTGCGCAAGCTTGCGAGTGTCCAGACGATTGCGCGTCTTACATCTTAGTTGCAGTACTCAATCGCGCAAGGAAAGAGAAGGGCTTAAACAAAAGGGGAGGGGGGGTCAACTCGGCCTCAGGGGGAGGGGTTAGAACCTTCAACCCCCCCCCCCCCTACCGTCAGTGCGCCACTGATATTCATTACTGCCGTGCACTGCAATATGTGCGCGATGTCGCGCACAAATTTCGACTTGTATAGAAGAAGACGGCATTTCGGCCAGCAGAACCACTACATGGCCAGGTGCTCGCTGAACTTGTAATAAAACAGCAAAAGAAACTTCGGCGTCCTTAAAGGGACACTAAAGAGAAACCGGAAGTTTAGCTTAAATGGTAGATTATCCTTTCACATCACATCCATACCATTCTTACTGCAAACAGATGTTTAATAAGCGAGAAAATAGCGAAAAACTGAAGGATAGGTGCTGACGCCCCTTCGAATTTCCCGCACTACACGTTCGTGACGTCGGAGATTACAAATGCAGGCCGGTCGCGATTGGTCGAGAGCGATTTATCGCTGTTAATAAAACGCAAAATGAAATACACCTTAAACGTACATAAACAGCATTTGCCAACTTTTTAAACCGTTTCAAGCGAGGAAGTACAAGCTTAGCACAAAATTAAATAAATAAGAAAAAATGGCATGGCGAACAATCCGGTCGTGATAGCTTCGTAGTTTCGTTTTATTGCGATAGCAATTATATGGACACTTCTACCAGATTTCTGCCGTCGCCGTCGTCGTCGCCGTCGCCGTGAGGTTCCCTATAGATAAAATCTTCGCCGCGCGCCGGGAGAGCGAACGCACTCAATCTCCCACGCGCAAGCAAGGAAGCGAAAAGCCAGCGCCGGAGGGAGCAGGGGGGGGGGCACTTCTCTGCCAACAACCGCGCTCGTCGCTCGTCCGCACAGTCTCTTATCTCTCCCACGCGTAAGCAAGGAAGCGGGAAGCCAGCGCCGGAGGGGGCGGGGGGGGGGCACTTCTACGCTGCCAACAACCGCGCTCGTCGCTGGTCCGCACCGTCTCTTATTTCCACACGGCTCTGACCTTTATTCGCCGTGCATTCGCCGCTCAGTTTCCGTTGAAGCGATAGACCGCACGTACCTTCGCCCGCTGCTGCGGCGTATATATGCGCTTGCTGCCAGCGTTTTGACAGTCGTTGTCTGCAGTCATTCAGTGTGATCTATTCATGTTTGTTTGTGCGCGCTCACACCACGCTTGTTCAATCAGTTAGTAATTGTCGGGCCACATTTTCCAACGCACGCTACACATGCAATGCTGCCCGGGTTGGCAGTGCAGCGCTACAGGTGTGTCCCTTCGCACGCGCTGCCCACGGGAAGCGCTTCTCATCAACACCACCGTTTCACACGCGCCTCCTCGTGGTCATCGAGTCTCTCTTCATGTCGCTCTACTTACGCCACAGCAAACCTGCTTACTTAATCAGCTCATGTTTACTACAATTCATATTGCTACCAAAGCCGCTCACCTTACTTTGTATGACATTGCTGTGTTGCTATCGCATTCATTGCTTCGCCCTTAGGGCGAAACTGTGACATTTTTTGGTCAATGCATCGTCGCGCGCGCCTATTCCGCTCTACGGTGTTTGGTTGCGTGTTGCGTGGCTCGAAAAACGTTGACTTCGCGGGAAACAGCCAGAAAATGCCTCGTGTGTGTAGTGTTGAGGGCTGTATATATGGCCCAAGGCGCTTGCTCAGAGGCAGCGGCAGTCTTGACTCGATTGTGTCCTTTCATGTGGTGTCGCGCGGTGAGCCTCGGCTCCCCGGCGTTCGCACTGGCTCAGTGCTCTGCCGATGATAAAACGGCAAAAGAGCCAGAGGAACCGATGGTGTGCTCTCTGCATTTCTCGCCCTCGGATTATATGTATAATCCTGCCCTCGAAAAGTGTCTTGGCGAGCCCCAGAGGCCAGTCCTTTCTTGAGCAGCTGTTCCCTCAATGCGGCCTTCATCAAACCCCCTACCGGTGCCCCTGCAGCAGCAAACTGGCGGCTCGGTGAGTGCTGAATGTCATTAAATAAAGCCACGAAATAACCATACCGAGTACGTGCGCAACTTTCTACGCTTGTCCTGTTGGGAACATCGTCGCCTGGCGGACCGGACGCTTCGCTCACCATCGACGAAAACAAAGTTCTGCTTTCCGCCGGCGCGGCCGGTGGCCCACCGCCATCGCACGCGGAAACACCTACCGCTCGAGCACGGAGGATCATTTCGCGCTCCGATTCACTGAATATCGCTGAAATGCAGTCCTGCTTCCCTGGCGAGCTCTTCGTTGCAAGGTTCAGTGGCAGCAGCGGTGAACGGTGAACGCAACGGTGATCGCGGCGAACGCAAACGCAGTGACCATGCATGCAGCCATGATGCATCCAGTGCCTCGGCCGTTTACGCAAGCGGTGACGTATCATGGCGCATTCTGATTCGCCGAGAGCAATGAAATCTGTGACGACACTGCTTCAGCGCCAAATCTGGGGTTAGAGAAATTGAGGAAGAGATATTTGGTCTTTGTTTACGAATTTCTCCGCTAATAACTCATATTTTTGCACCCAACAAAAACTGCATGCATTCCTGAAGGTCCCTCTTTTATTCCAGCTGAACTTCCTGTTTCTCTTTAGTGTCCCTTTAACACACCACTTCTTAGCATCTGACACGATTGACTTAACGATAGCTGCCTTCTGTTTCAATGTGATGATCTTTCGTTACCGCTTTTAGTTGGGTCGTCTGTAGCATCGCGAAACCGTTGAAACGGTGACGCGGTTGAATAGGTTACACGCTACGACACCAACAATGTTCGTCGTGTGCGAGCAGCACGTGGTACACCCAAGGAGGCGTGGCCTCCGAAATGGCACCGGCGCAATCTCCGAGGCCGCGCCTATAGCTGCACTAACTAGCCTGCGCGGTGCCGCAATGAGAGAAATTGCGATGGCGTTCTAGAGTCTGCTTACGCGCAACTACGCGTAGTGGTGACAAGGACCAGTGTTCGACGGTGGATTCAACGCAAATACCTAAATGCTTTAAACATCGGCACCGAATGTGTGATGTACCCCGCGGAAAGCAGAAGCGAGCGTGCAAGGGTCGCGCATTTCTTTTTTCGGAGAAAACTGAAGTTTGGTGTATCTATTGGCAGGATAATTTTACTTCGTTGAAACGAGGTTATAAAAACATGGATATCTTCGGGGATCGCAGCGGAAATGTCATTTTGTTGTAGACAATAATTTGTGATATCAAGTTTCGTTATAACGAAGTTTCACTGTAACATATTTCTTAATCCTTTGTCTTACCTTCTAATTGCAGGTGCCAAATCTGAGGTCAAGCATCATTGGAACACGCTGAATTTACTGCGGGTGCGTCAGCCGGTGGAACTGTCTAAGCCAGCTCCCTGAATCGCGAAGTGGCCAATTTGTGATAACATACAGCCACAATGCAAAACTCTAGGAGGTGCATTAGAAACATTTTGCTTATATAGTGGCGTGTTACTGATTTATTAAACATTCTTTGAAACCTGTGGCTACTTTAGCGATTCATTTGTGTGAATAATCATGCTTTATGTTAAGAATACGTGGCTTTCACACGTGTTTATTACTTTTGTGGCTTTGCCAATATTTCAGTGTTGCTATGGTGGGTTGTAAGAAATGGGCCATAGGGATTGGTGCTGTCGGTAAAGCCAAGCGTTTTTCAATATTGCGAGGAATACGAACATTCTCACTGATTTTACTATGTAGCAGATAACAGGGAGACACTCAATACCTTTATAATTAATGCTATAATGGAAGGGTGTTTTGTGTGTCCGAATTCTTGTGCGTGTCAAACATCCATCCAAGGAAAACTTCTGTGATAGTGTTGCAAGAGTCTTTGATATTATTCCATCTGCAAATCTAGATCAGTGTTGACAAGGTAAATAAAATGATATTGGGTCTTCCCGGACCATAATGGGCAGTGTATGCCGTTTCTAGCAAGATCACTGAAGCTAAGCAACATTTCGTTGGATAGTTGACATCGGAAGGAGACAGACCATCTGGATTGTAATGTGACGTAATTTTAGCTTCTAGAGACTTAAAATGTGCTAGTGCTTCCCCTAGCTCACAATAGATTAGGTGTTGAACTAGAGTTTACTTTTGTAAATACTGTAAAACAATTTAGGGCTTAATTAGCTAAATACGAGCGGCTAGAAAAGGTCATGCCTTAGGTGGGCAGCAGGTGTTTAAAGCATTTAAAAACGTTTTCAAGGGACACTAAAGAGAAACAGGAAGTTCAGCTGGAATAAAAGAGGGACCTTCAGTAATGCATGCAGTTTTTGTTGGGCGCAAAAATATGAGTTATTAGCGGAGAAATTCGTAAACAAAGACCAAATATCTCTTCCTCAATTTCTCTCACCCCAGATTTGGCGCTGAAGCAGTGTCGTCACAGATTGCATTGCTCTCAGCGAATCAGAATGCGCCATGATACGTCACCGCTTGCGTAAACGGCCGAGGCGCTGGGCTGGATGCATCATGGCTGCATGCATGGTCGCTGCGTTTGCGTTCGCCGCGATGGATACCGTAGCTGCCGCTGCACCTTGCAACGAAGAGCTCGCCAGGAAAGCAGGACTGCATTTCAGCGATATTCAGTGAAACGGAGCGCGAAATGATCCTCCGTGCTCGAGCGGTAGGTGTTTCCGCGTGCGATGGCGGTGAGCCGCCGGCCGCGCCGGCGGAGAGCTTCGTTTTCGTCGACGGTAGGCGAAGCGTCCGGTCCGCCAGTCGACGATGTTCCCGACAGAACAAGCGTAGAAAGTTGCGCACGTACTCGGTATGGTTATTTCGTGGCTTTATTTAATGATATTCAGCACTCACCGAGCCGCCAGTTTGCTGCTGCAGCCCCACCGGTAGGAGGTTTGATGAAGGCCGCATTGAGGGAACAGCTGCTCGAGAAAGGACTGGCCTCGGGGGCACGCCAAGATACTTTCCGAGGGCAAGATTATACACATAATCCGAGGGCGAGAAATGCAGAGAGCACACCATCGGTTTCTCTGGCTCTTTTGCCGTTTTATCATCGGCAGAGCACTGAGCCATTGCGAACGCCGGGGAGCCGGGGCTCTCCGAGCGACGCCACATGAAAGGACACAATCGAGTCAACACTGCCGCTGCCCCTGATCAAGCGCCTTGGGCCATTTATACAGCCCTCAACACTACACACACGATGCATTTGCTGGCTGTTTCCCGCGAAGTCAACGTTTTTCGAGCCACGCAACACGCAACCAAACACCGTAGAGCGGAACAGGCACGCGCGACGATGCATTGACCAAAAACGAAACTACGAAACTATCACGCCGCATGTTTCACCCTGCCATTTTTTCTTATTTATTTAATTTTGTGCTAAATTTGTACTTCCTCGCTTGAAACGGTTTAAAAAGTTGGCAAATGCTGTTTATGTACGTTTAAGGTGTATTTCATTTTGCATTTTATTAACAGCGATAAATCGTTCTCGACCAATCGCGACCAGCCTGCGTTTGTAATCTCCGACGTCACATCACGTAGTGCGGGAATTTCGAAGGGGCGTCAGCACCTATTCTTCAGTTTTTCGCTATTTTCTCGCTTAATAAACATCTGTTTGCAGTAAGAATGGTATGGCTGTGATCGTGAAAGGATAATCTACCATTTAAGCTCAACTTCCGGTTTCTCTTTAGTGTCCCTTTCAAGACATCCTCAAAACGTCCAGCAGAACGTTTTGTAGCCGTTTTCAAAACGTTCCCAAGATGCCCTACAAGACGTCTTCTAGCCGTCCTTAAGGCGTCTACCATATGTCTTGCAGGACGTCTGATATCCCAAATTTGGCGGTGTATTAGACGGTCTTAGAGACGGGTACTAGACGTTTTAAGACGTCCGACAAAAGCTCGGTAAGGTGTCTTGAAGAGGTTCTTAATATCATGCCAGAACGTCTCCAAGACGTCTTGTAAACGTTTAAAATGGCTTTCAAGAGGTCTTGCTTAACTTGTCAAGACGACTTGAAGACGGCTTATAGACCAATGTGTGTTCCGTAGGAAATGAATATGTTGATGTATGTTCACTTCACTTCAAATCATAGGCGTATCTACCGGGGGGCAAGGGGGGCACTTGCCCCCCCCCCCCGCGCTCTCAAAAGTGGGGGGGGGAGGGGTCAAAGTATGCCATTTGCCCCCCCCCCCACTTTTGAAAGCGAGCACTTTTGGCTGCACACTGGAGAGTCCAAGAAAGCCACAGCTGAAGCTAACTTTTCTTTCTAAATAGAGTGGCTACGTATGTCATGCTTTTACTTACTGCGTATCCCCTGCTTGGGCAGCGAGGACTGTCTTTTGTTCCTCCTCGGGACACGCTGTAGCGGACGACGCGTGGGATTCGCCATACACGCTGGCGTTACGGAGAAGGCCTGGCGCTGGGCAGTTCCTGCCCTAACAAATGTCAGCTTGCGCTACTTGCATCATGCCTAGCTTTTGGGGCCGATAAGTGTGTATTTGAAAACACAATAAGCTTGCCATATTTACCCTGTTGGCGAGGGGTAGGTCCGAATAAACAATTATAATCAGCTGCGCCCAACGACTGATGTGCCTTACATGAAATCGTTGGGTTATCAAATTCTGGAACTATTTAATCTCGGTCCAGAAATAGCCTACCCATCGTTTGCAGTCTCAGTATCTTATCACCATCAAAAATATAATCAAACCTCTTACAGGTATAACTGTAGAATTTCACTGTGCGATCACGACTTATTGTAGACATGTTCGTGAAAATGACCTTGGTCGAAGGTCATTTCAATACCAATAGAACACTGACTTTAATTTTTTCTAAAGGCTTGTGTCACTTCTCACCTTGTCGATTTCATTTTCAGTCTGTTTCCAAATAAGAGCTGCACTATTACTTGTTTCCCGACAGCAGCAAAACAGCAGATGTTTCATATTGGGAAAAAATTAGGACTACTTTTTGGTGGCGTGTATCGAAATTTTGCACTGTGTCTGGTTGCTTATGTGCTTCCGAGGACAGTTACTGAATAGTCTCTCCCAATGTTTATGCGTTATACACGGTATTCAGTTGTTTTCTCCGGTATTCTAGGTAAACTATGCGGAGTACTATGCGGAGTTATTTATTCGAAGTACGGAGAAATGTTCTGAGTGTAATGAGGTTTATTGGGCGAGTCCAACAAACAGGCGGTAACTCGGAACAGTACGCAGGGAGAACAAGATGGTGGTGTTCGAGCGCCGATCTCGTGCCTTTTTCTCGTGATGATGATCGCTCAGCCCGGGATGTCATTCTCTTCATTATAATTGCCCCCGTCGAGAAAGGTGGAGCCATCCTGGCGATCTAACAGGTGGGGACAAGAGGGTCGAAGTACGGCTTGAGGCGGTCTACGTGAACATCACGTCCACCTCGACGACGGTCGCCGGGCGGCGTAAGAGGTTCAATGACGTAGTTTACGGGGGAGGTACGCTCGACGACGCGGTAGGGACCATGATAATTGGAAAGAAGTTTGGATGACAAGCCAGGAGCGCAGGGTGGTACATGAAGCCAGACAAGTGCTCCAGGAGCGAATGTTGCGACAGGAGGGTGGTCGTCATCGCGGGCGTTTTCCTGGCGTTGTTGGTCGGCTGTAGTAAAGCGCTTGGCTAGTTGGCGGCAATCTTCGGCGCAACGGGCGGCTTCCGACACGGGCGTGCACTCTGAGGCATCTGGTGCGTATGGCAGCAGCGTGTCGATAGTGTGCGACGGCTGGCGACCGTACAGAAGGAAGAAGGGGGAAAAACAGGTTGTGACTTGCGTAGCGGTGTTATACGCGTATGTCGCAAATGGAAGAACCAGGTCCCAGTTTGTTTGATCAGATACAACATGTGTCGCAAGCATGTCGCCCAGTGTCTGATTAAACCGCTCAGTCAGACCGTTCATCTGAGGGTGGTAGGCAGTACACGTCCGATGTACAATACTGCACTGGTGGAGAAGTGCTTGAATTACGACGGAAAGAAATACGCGGCCACGGTCACTGAGGAGTTCACGAGGAGGACCGTGTCGCAGCACAAAGCGATTGAGGATGAAAGAGGCGACGTCCTGTGCTGTCGCCGTGGGAAGAGCAGCGGTTTCGGCGTATCGTGTAAGGTGGTCGACAGCAACGATAGCCCATCGGTTTCCCGCTGTGGTCAAAGGTAAAGGTCCATATAGGTCAATTCCAACGCGGTTGAATGGGCCGTCTGGGCACGGAAGGGGCTGTAATGAGCCTGCGGCAGGATGGGGTGGGTTTTTTCGTCGCTGACACTCGTGGCAGCCGCGAATGAACTTGCGGACAAAGCGAAACACTCCGCGCCAGTAGTATCTTTTGCGTAAACGTTCATACGTCTTAAAGACACCGCCGTGAGCACACTGCGGGTCGGAGTGAAAGGACGCGCAGATTGTAGAGCGCAGCGTTCGGGGGATCACTAGGAGCCACTTCCTACCATCTGGCGAGTAGTTCCGCCGGTACAAGAGGCCATCACGAATGCTGAAGTGCGTAGCTTGGCGTCGCAGTGTTCGAGTGGGCGAAAGGGTGGGTGCCTCGGATAAAACGTCAAGAAGCGAAGCGATCCATGGAACGTGGCGCTGTGCAGAGGACATGGTGGCGACGTCAAGAGCTGACAGTGAGTGGTCTATAGTGGATATGGACGCAGTTTTGGTGGATAGTGGTGACCGCGACAGTGCTGATGCTTGCGTCCGGAACGATATATAACGCGGATATCAAACTCTTGAAGTCGAAGAGCCCAGCGGGCAAGGCGACCTGACGGATACTTCAGCGAAGACAACCAACATAATGCATGATGATCCGTAACTACATCAAACGTGCGGCCATATAAGTATGGGCGGAACTTGACAAAGTGCCCAGACTATTGCTAAGCATTCTTTCTCTGTGACGCTATAGTTTGACTCAGCCTTGGCGAGCGTTCTGCTGGTGTATGCGACGACATACTCTGCGAACCCAGGCTTTCATTGTGCGAGAACAGCACCCAGGCCGACACCACTGACGTCTGTGTGAACCTCAGTTGCGGCCTTAGGATCGTAGTGGCGCAGTATAGGTGGTGACGTCAGGAGACGGCGGAGGGTGGAGAAGGCTTGGTCACACTCAGAAGACCACGACGAGAGACTGGTGGCGCTGCTTAAAAGTTGGGTCAAAGGCGCAGTTATAGAGGCGAAGTTGCGCACAAACGGGCGAAAGTAGGAGCATAACCCTACGAAGCTTCTTAACTGCTTTAGAGTCGTCGGTTTGGGAAAATCGGTGACGGCACGTAGTTTGGCCGGGTACGGAAGTACACCGTCCTTTGATGCCACGTGACCGAGAATTGTAAGTTTTCGCGCAGCAAAACGGCACTTCTTGAGATTGAGTCGGAGCTGAGCGTTCTTCAGACAAGTCAGGACATGGTTGAGGCGTTCGAGATGGGTTGCGAAATCTGGCGCAAAGACAATAATGTCATCGAGGTAGCAAAGACATATGTGCCACTTCAAACCACGCCGAACCGAGTCCATCATGCGCTCGAAGGTGGCAGGCGCATTGCAAAGGCCAAAGGCCATGACATGAAATTCATATAGACCGTCAGTCGTGACGAAGGCTGTCTTTGAACGGTCGGCCTCTGCTAAAGGCACCTGCCAATACCCGGAACGCAAATCTAACGATGAAAAAAAACTCGACACCTTGTAAGCAATCAAGGGCATCGTCAATTCTGGGTAAAGGGTACGCGTATTTCCGAGTGACCTTATTTAGGCGCCGGTAATCCACGCAGAAGCGAATCGAGCCATCTTTTTTTAACGAGAACCACAGGGGATGTCCACGGACTTTGTGAAGGGCGAATAACGTCGCGTTTAAGCATATCGTCAACCTGGTCGGTAATAACTTGACGTTCCGCGGTGGAGACACGGTACGGACGTTGTCGCACTGGCGAGTTGGAGCCGGTGTCGATGTAGTGAAGAATGGGAGATGTTCTTCCAAGGGCGCGTTGGGCAACATCGAAAGACTCACGGAGCTGGTAGAGCAGCTGGAGAAGAGCAGAGCGTTCAAATGGCGACAGTCCGTCTGCGATCGACGAATTGAATAGGTCGACAGCTGGTACATCAGAAGGGTTAAGAGCACTGACGGCGTCGAGGTCGTGTCGAGCGGAATCTTGCTGCACGGAAAAAAAATTGACCGATATCAATGGGCTGCACGCATCCAAGGGATTCACCTTTAAGCAGTTGGATGGGATACGGAAGAGGATTTGTGAGGCAGAGAGCGCTTGTTCCATTCGAAATAGACAGGGTCGAATAAGGCAGAAGAAGTGGCTTCCTACTTAGAAGGAGGCGTGATGGTTCAAAGAATGCAGCTTCGTCACATACGCTTTGCAGAACACTGGGAGCAAAACAAGTGATGTCGGCGGAATCTCTGTGTCCTCTGTTATGACTAGTTTGTGGGCGGCTTGATGACTGTGATTGTAGGGCGGGTCACACAAAGGGAAGAGCTCAAGTTCAGATCTGGCACAATCAATAACGGCGGGATTACACGATAGAAAGTCCCAGCCAAGTATGATGTCGTGCGAGCAGGATGGAAGGACGATAAACTCAACAACATAGAGTTCTTTAGCGATGATAAGTCGAGCAGTGCAGGCGGCTATAGGCCGAACAGGGTCTCCATTCGCTGTACGTAAGGGCATCATCTCAAGAGGCGTAGTCACTTTTCGAAGCTTGCGGCAAAGTTTGGCATCTATAACAGAAACTGCAGCACCGGTATCGACAAGAGCATACGCATGGGTGCCTTCAACAAAAACTTCCGTCGACAATATTCCAATATTCCAACAAATATTGCCGTCGACAATATTCGACGGCGAAGTTCGAGGACTTGAGCATTTCGACAGCGCAGTTCTTGCCTCTTGAACTGCGGGGGCTAGTTTCCCTCATTTTCAGGGCCTGGTCGACGACGCATGGGCGACAAGGAGCGGCGACGGGGTGAAGGTGAGTTACGAGACGTGGGTTGCGGTAGTCACGTGAAAACGTGCTTGTTTGGGGATCCGGACTTTCATAACGAGAGCGGGGACGATCCATGTAGTTCGGTGAACGGGCGTTTGAGTATCCTGGGGCGCGACGACGGCAGTGTCGGGCGATATGACCAGGGCCTCCGAAAGCAAAACAGATCGGCCGGTTGTCGCGCGTTCGCCAGGGATTTGCAGTGATGGGAGCAGCCCATGTCACGGACGGCTGAGTCGGGCCTGCATCATACGACACACCATGGAACGGCGAGCGCTGTTGTAGCTGCTGCCGCTTTACTACCTCAGCGTAACTAAGAGGCGCGGCGACAGGGTGCTGAATGGGTACCGGCGTGGCCTCGGAAATCTGTTCCTGAATGACGTGTCGAAGCACGGGAGCCAACGGGATTGGTTGCTGCAGTTGCTGCTGCTGTGGGAGCTCCTGACGCTGAGCAAACGGCAGGAGAGACAACCGACGGGCCACCTCCTCACGCACAAAGTCTTTCATTTGTGCGAGAAGGTATGACTTGTCAGGCATGACGTCCAGTGCAGCGAGTGGTTGGTTGTACGTCTGAGGTGAACGTCGGGTGAGAGCTCGCTGCCCTCTCAATTCGTCATAGCTCTGGCACAGGGTTACCACTTCAGACACAGTGCCAGGAGACTTCGCAAGAAGCATTTGAAAGACATCGTCGTCGACACCCTTCATAATATGCTGTATTTTGGCACTTTCGCTCATTGAGGCATCGACGCGCCTGCAGAGATCGATTATGTCCTCAATATACGCGGTAAAAGTTTCATTAGGTTCCTGTGCCTGTGTGCGCAGCCGTTGTTCGGCGCGTAACTTCCGCACGGCAGGACGACCGAAAACGGCAGATATTGCCTCCCTGAAAGCGGACCAGTTCTCAAATTCAGATTCGTGGTTCGTATACCACAGCTTCGCCACGCCAGCCAGGTAAAAGTTCGTGGTACTCAACTTAGCAGCGTCATCCCACTTGTTGGGTCCACTAACTTTTTCGTAGGACGACAGATAGTCCTCGACGTCCTGGTCTTCCGTACCCGAAAATACCGGGGGGTCTCGCTGGCGAACCGGGCCGGGGCAAACGGCGGCCGGGAGAGGTGGCGGCGGTTGGGTAGCGTCAGCTGGCATGGTCGAGTGCAATGTGCGGGATCGGAGTTCCAGAGTGCCGGCGATGTGCGTACCCAGCACGATCCACCAAATCTAATGAGGTTTATTGGGCGAGTCCAACAAACAGGCGGTAGCTCGGAACAGTACGCAGGGAGAACAAGATGATGGTGTTCGAGCGCCGATCTCGTGCCTTTTTCTCGTGATGATGATCGCTCAGCCTGGGATGTCATTCTCTTCCTTATATGAGTGACGAGCGATAAATGTTTATTCTGTGTAGGTTCTTTACAGCCTTTGTAGAAAGTTACTAATTGAAGCGTTCCAGGGTATCATGTCGTTGCTAATTGAAATATTTCCCAGACTCCTAAGCAACAGCACGAGAAACGGTCAAAATTCCGTCAAAGTAGAGAAAATTTTAAGCGCAGTGCGTTGCGAAACTTTCACTTTCCTGCTTTTTTAAAGCAAGTGATGCAGATAATTACTGAACCCTCGTTTTTCCATGTGTTTTCGTGTATCATACGAGATTCTTAGTTTGTTTCTCCACTGTCCTCTGTGAGCTAGAGAAGGTATCTTCTTTACATATGCGGATAATTAGGGTGATGGTATGGGTATATGTAGGCAATGTTCCAAATGTGTGGGTTAAATGTGCATTTTCCAGTAGAATGTGTATGCAAGTGGTCCATTGTGTTATTTGTTTTACGAGAGGTGTAAAACTAAGCCGGCTGTGCTGGCATAATGACAACTACAACTGAGATGAAGTGAAACAAACGTTCATGTTCATGTGCGATGGTAAATGCTTGTTAATCAAATACAGATTTACAAAAGAATGTAACCAAGTGTTCGAAAGTATCATGTTGCTGCTAGGTTTCCCAATGTCCCAAAAGAACTCTGCGTTTCAGATATTTTATACATTGAAGGAATAGACAGGATTTAAGTGCAATGCGTTGCGTATTTTAACGTCTCTGGCTTATTTAGAAGCCTTACCAATAATTGTTGTACCCTCATATTTTATTTCTTTTTATATCGTCTAGCGCGATATACTAGGTTCGCCTGGTGTCCTCATCGAACTCAAGGTGGCAGCTTCATTATGTTTGGTGACTGTAAGGACAAGTTAATAGGAGATGTGTAGGTGAAGTTCACAGTAGATGGGTAATTAAGGCTTTCGCAATAAATTACGTATAAGCACTCTAGAGTGTTACGAGCGTGTCTAACGAGCGGGGAAGAATTGAGCCGGCTGCCCTGGAAGAACTATAAAAGCCATCAAGGCCAAATTTAATGAAGATTGGTGGTATGCTATGGAAACTCTCTGTGCGAAGTTAAATGCGGTTGGATCAAACACAGCCTTTGTAAAACATTTCTTATTCAAGTCTTAGAGCGCGCGATATGACAGCTATCAGCTATGCTTCCCACTGTCCCGACATAGCTGTAGGTTACAACAGGTTCATATTTTGTGGAAAGGGGAGGGGGGGGGGCATGACAACTGCAAGGTGCGACAAAATTGTTACATTCCTGGTCCAGTTAGAAGCGTGGGAAATAATTAAACAAACTAACGTATTATGAAGAGCAACATAAACTCCCGAGACAGGTTTCTGTTGCTCAATACGTGCTACAAAAAAACACCGCATATCCACGGGGTGAATGATGATGAGTGGGCGAAGCTCCGGAGGGAATCATCGGTAAACCGTAAATCTTCCGTGTAATTCGCCCAGTCTCGCCGCACTAAATCGAACGATTGACTTCCACCAATGACACGCGCCATATGTGACGTCATTCCTATTTTATAACAGCGCCCTTCATTATAATTGCACCATCTCCCGCTTAAGTGGACACTAGCACAAACGCGTTAGAAACGTGCAGTACTCTCAAGGGGGAGAGGCCACAGCGTCTTACGCAGCCGTGTACACATCCCGGAACGTGCACCGCGTTTGCCGACGCCATCACATGACTGCTGAGAGAGTATAACCCCCGTATTCATAAACGCTCCTCGACGTGAACTTGACTTGCCACTGCCTTCAACGCGTTTCGAACGCGCTGCCCAAGGCGGTGGCAAGTCAAGTTCATGTCGAGGAGCGTTTATGAATACGGGGGTAAGGCGGAGAGGCCACAGCGTCTTACACCAGCTTCTTACACGGGCCGTAACGCGCTAGCACAAACGCGTTAAAAACGCGCAGTCTTTCGTTAATGTTGGGTATTTATTGTCATCGTGGTGCGTGTGTCCATGTGCGCTTCGTGGCGTAGTGGTTAGCGCCGCGCGTTCGGAAGCGAGGGGTCCCTGGTTCGATTCCGCGCTACGGACACAACTTTCGGAATTTTTTTTTCATAAAAGTAGACGTGGCTACCTACTACGACTACTACTACTACTACTACTACATACTACAGAGGAGGGACAGACCCACACCCTAAGGAGCTTCGCTCCTAAAGGACATCCAACCGAGAAGCAATCGCGTTCCGTGCGCTGATTCTGATCGGGCTCAACAGCGAATTGTCGAATGCCGCGTACTTTCGCGCGTCGCTACTGGATGTCGAGAGGAGGCGATCGCGGAGGTTTACGGCGGATTTCATACTCGTAGTTGGAAAAATGAGGTCAAATGGCTCGGTTCCATGAAAGGCTCGTCAAAATCGCGACGGACAAGTGTGGCCCTTACACGAGCCTATACGTTAGTTATAGTGGCCATATAAGTTGTAGTAAACATTCACCTAAAATTAAAATAGTAAGCATAATGGACATGGTGGACATAGTAAGCACGGACCATGTAAACCTTTAAATACCTCACTGGATGACCTCGAGCAATCGCTTTCACAGCGCAAGCATTGTGAAGAACGCCGGCAGCGGAGGCGAACGATTCACTGCAGCTCTGAAAATTACATTCGTCATCATTATCTGCCTATTTTTATGTCCACTGCTGACGGCCTCTGTGAGTGATCTGCGATGACCTCTGTCTCTTAACTCTGCAACACCAGGGGCGCAGAAAAACAGCGCGGCAAGGAAGACAGCGCGCATGAAGTTAGCAGCCATCCCTGGTCGCCCTTTATCATTGCACCCACCAATGATTAACAACAATTAGATATGGCACGTGGACCCCATAAGCGTCAGCCACGCACACTCATTCACAGCTACGGCAGGGCTAGAGGAGAAGACGCGCTTCCCATTCGCGTTTTATTACGTGATCTACAAGTAACCCGAATATTGAGCGCGTGGGAAATAATGCCCATCAAGCCGCAATCCTTTCCGGCTCACTGTTACGTGCCCGCACCCACAGGGTATGGGTCGCTCATGTATATGGCTTTTGGATTTAATGCGGAACATCACGGCGACGACAACAGCGACAATTTGCCTTAAGTATCGATATAATTGCTTTCGCGATAAAGCTGGACACAGAAAATTCTTAGCAGAGCATATATATATATATATATATATATATTGTCGCGAGAGGAAAAGGCAGGCAGTCAGTTCCGAGCGAACGGCTGTTTACTGTTTTGGCCGCAGCAGCCAACAACACTTCTTCGTCCTCGTTCTCTAGCGTTACTAACGCGTGGCATTACCCCTCCCTCCAAAAAAGAAGAGGCATCGTCTCGATGTCGCTGCACGAAAGAACAGTGAAAGTTAAGCCACGAAAGTGGGTGACGGGTTAAATACCACAGGGAGAAAATAAAAGAAATGAAAAAGACAGCGGACGTGAGCACAGGCACCGCACCACAAAGTTTGTGAACTGGCATCAGCGTGAGTGGTAGGGCTTCATCCTGGAGACGTGAAGAATGTCGGAGGAGCGTGGTCTACGCGATTGGTGCGATGATTATGCTGGGACAACTTCGTAGTTGACTTGACTTATGCGATGAAGAACTATGTAGGGCCCAAAGTAACGGTGCAATAATTTTTCTGAGCGGCCTCGTAGACGTATAGGGGTCCAAATCCACACGAGATCTCCTGGCTTGTATGTTACGACTCGGTGGCGTATGTTGTATCGGCGAGCGTCTTGACTTTGCCGAGATAGAATTCGTTGCCGTGCAAGCTGCCGCGCTGCTTCAGCACGCTGAACAAAAGCGTCCGTATCTGGGGCGGTCGTATCAGACGAAGTTGGTAGAAGCATCACGTCGAGCATAGTGACAACGTCGCGTCCGTAGACCAGACGAAAAGGAGGAAACTCGGTGGTTTCTTGAAGCGCAGTGTTATACGCAAATGTCACATACGGGAGCAGTTCGTCCCAATTCTCGTGATCCGTGGCGACATACATGGAAAGCATATCTGCAATCGTTTTGTTGAGACGCTCAGTTAACCCATTGGTCTGTGGGTGATACGCAGTTGCCGTACGGTGCGTTGTACCACTCAGCTGCAGAATATCTCTGACCAACTGCGTGGTGAAGGCCGTACCACGGTCTGTGATGACGACAGCTGGAGCACCATGTCGCAGGACGATATTTTTGACGAAGAAGTTGGCCACATCCGAAGCAGTAGCTCGTTGAACAGCTGGGGTTTCGCAATATCTAGTCAAGTAATCGGTGGCGACAACAATCCAGGGGTTATCAGCTGAAGACTTGGGAAACGGGCCGAGTAAATCCATCCCGACCTGTTCAAAAGGTGAGCAAGGAGGTCGTACAGGCTGAAGCAGACCGGCTGGTTTCATTGGTGGAACTTTGCGACGTTGGCAATCACGACAAGTTCGGACGTACTGCTTTACGCTTTTTGTGAGTTTTCGCCAGTAGTACTTCTTCTTGATCCTTGCCAGAGTACGCTTGAAACCAAGATGCCCGGACGTGGGTTCGTCGTGGCATGCACGTAAAATGTCGTCGCGGAGAGAAGCGGGAACAACGAGTAGAAAAACGGTTTCCGTGGGATGAAAGTTCCGCTTGTAGAGGATGTCGCTGCGTAGGCAGAAATAGGACACGTGACGCGCGAACTGCCGCGGGGGTTGTTGGCGGCGTCGTTGAAGGTATTCAATCAGGGGTTGCAGCTCTGAATCCTGGCGTTGCTGTTGAGCTAGGTTTGGAGATGGAAGACTACAAAGAAAACCGCAGTCCTCGTCAGTATCTGTTGGTGCGGGTTCGACGGGGGTGCGGGAGAGACAATCGGCGTCGGTGTGTTTCTGACCAGACTTATAGACAATTGTCATGTCAAATTCCTGTAGCCGAAGGCTCCATCTTGCGAGACGTCCCGAAGGATCCTTGAGATTCGCCAGCCAACAGAGAGAGTGGTGATCGCTGACGACTCGGAAGGCGCGTCCGTACAAGTATGGCCGGAACTTCTGGATAGCCCACACGACCGCCAGACATTCTTTTTCAGTTGCTGAGTAGTTTTTTTCAGCAGCAGACAACGTGCGGCTGGCATAGGCAATAACGCGCTCAACACCAGCTTGAAATTGTACGAGTGTGGCTCTGAGACCAACGTTGCTAGCATCAGTAGGCCGGCATTCCTGCGACCCGGTCGCAGCAAACAAAAGGTGCCCAAAACGTTTGGTGCGACCCATGACGTCACGTCCGCTATAACCAATGATGTCACGTCCGTTTATTTTCATGGCGGCTGTTTTTCGGGGCCGGTCGCGTTGTGAAGCGGTCCGTATTCCGTGCCTTCTTACAGAGTAAGTAATCCATTTTTCCACTCTATATGCATGTAATAAAAGGTTGGGGCTGTCAGCTGCTTGATGTGTTGCCGTCAGTTATCTTGCGCGCATATTTTGCCTCGTGGCCGCGTCAAATTGCAGCCGGCCCGTGGAATGGGCCGTGGCATCTCATATAAAGCTATAAAGCTGATCCTCCGTCAGGATCGTTAGTACGTGTACAGAACCATCCAGTAGTGTGGTTCAGTGAATGATGCGTGAAAAAACGAGGACGCAAGAAAATCCTGGCATGGTGAGCTGTTCCGCCAGATCGTGTTGAATCGCGTTTTTGCGCGAGATGGTCGAACAGCTTTGCTACTGCTTTTCTACAGCTTTGCTGCATTTCATTTAATCACCACCTGCATTCTTTTTAATAAGACAAATGGCATTACTGCGCGAAAGAGCGTCTCGGAAGTTTCCCAACAACAGCCAATGCCGCCGTGCCTGTTGCATGCACGCTTACCAGCTACACGCTGTCCTGATGCAGTTGGAACGATTATGACGCAGTATCAGCCTGCTACTGCGGGCTGCAGGATCACGGTGACAATACAATTAAAATAACTAAAGAAATTAATGTAGTAAGTGTGGTGTTCAAACGTTGCCAAGCGTGATAAGCGGACCTGCCTCGTAAGATGCGTTGAATGAATCGGCTTTCTAAAGTCAGCTTCGCCGCAGTAGACGTGTTACGCGGTGAAGCTTACCCAAAAATTATTGCAGTGAAGCATACCAAAAGTGAAAAGGGGCCGCTATCACGGGACATGTATATGTTCCTTAACTATGTACGCGCGCACTCGCCTTCGCCCATCACATTACGCGCGCCCAGGAGCGTAATAAGTGTATTGGCAGGTGTACTCATATATATGAAAACTGCCAAGAAAAGCTGGTTAAGGCAAGCTCTCTTGTCTGAACGTTTGCACCAGCCTGTTCGACCACTGTTATATCACCGCAGTTTGTGTATTGCGGTGAAGCATACCGATAGTGGGTAGGGGTCACGCGAATCGGGAGTGTAGGGTTTCAGCCAGCGACGAACCCTACCAGTCTCAACGTTCTAGTCTCAACAAAGCTCATTTTTGCGCCAGGATGACGTTTCGACAACTTTTGTTGGCTATTGGTGATGACACAACTCTTTTACAGATAACATTCTCTAAGCCTTTTGAAATGACAGGGAGCACTGACACCGGCCGATAATTTGACATGTCATTTCTGTCCCCTGATTTAAACAGTGCAGTCAGCTTCGCCTGTTGCATTTTTGTAGGGTAAACGCCAGTAGACAAGCAAACATTGAATACGTGGGTGAAAACAGGCACTTTGCTTTGTTGTGTACCTGTCATACTGCTATTAAATTTTCCTTTCCTTTTAAAGTGCTTACGTACATCACATCGCAAGGAGTCACTGTGTAATTAGTGACCTTGTCATGTTAAAAAACCAGGCTCTACTCAAGAGAGGTTGGGGTTAAGTACCTGTGAAATTTTTTTAGAGGGGTAGTTTTCTGAGAAGAAATCAGATGCCAGAAACAGACCTGTGGTATCCTGGGTTTGAGTATTTAACAGTGGAAAGGATACAAAATACATTATATTTCTTGTCTGAAACCAACAAGTAAGTGAAATATGTAAATATATTAAATAGCGTCCATGGAGCAACTGCAAGCTGTGCACACCTAGACCCAAAATGCGCTTCTCTTGCTCCAGTCCATGCAGGCTGTCAGCTGCTTTGTTGAAGCCTCTGGTACATTCTCAGTGGTGCAGTAATTTTTGTCTGCATTTTGCTCAAGTGTGCCCTAGACATAATTGAGTGATTTGCAGTTGCAACTGGACTGCAGCCTCAGCTTGGGAGACCAGTGGTAGGGCACATTTTGTAAAACTAAGCTACACATGGCATTACCAGTTTGAGCAGAGACCTGTTTATATATGTGTCGTCTTTAGCATCTAGATTTTTTACCATGAATTCAGAAAAATCTCCAGCACATTGAGTCCCTAGATTTGAAATGCTGTATAAGTTGTCTTCTTGTTCATTGCGGTTGCGCTTAACTTCTGTCCAAATAGGAGAGCACTTCTGCATAGCACATCAAGGACCATTCTTATTAACATGCCTTCCTTTTATTTATCTTACCTACAATCAAGAGCACACGTATATAGCACATGAATGTGCTGTGCTTGAACTTGACTTACATTGCCATGTTTAGTAGCACAGTGCTCATAGTTGGTGTTGGTTCATTCAAGCTAAGCATTACTACAACCTTTAACTGTAGGTATTATGGTGTGAGAGCAGAGAAATGGATATGCAAAGACAGTTGGGCACGTTAAGACATCTTTTTGTGTGTGAAAAGGTGAAAGATACACAAAATGGGATAGAACACGTCCACTTTCATCTTTTCTCACAACAACAACAACAAAAAAAAAAAAAGTCGGAGGAATAAGGTTCCTTCACTGTGCCATAGAAACTATATGTTTGCTCTCAAATGTAATTCTGATTCGTTGGATTTGTTCTTGTGCTGTTTTTCTTGAGTGTGCTTTACTTTTCACACGTCAACGTTTCAAACTCGTTTTTATTTTTGACAGACTGAACATCCCACGTCTTGGTTTGACTTCCTGGTACAGGATACTTGCAGTTGGCATGGAGTGGTGAAGCAGCATGGTGTACTTTTATTAAAAGCACAGATTTCACCAGTATAGAAGCAGTTCATCAAAAAAAAAAAAAAAAAAAACATGTGTGCTGAAAATAAAGTGTTCCTACCCACATTCCTCAGTGTCTAATTATGCTTGTATCCCTGTGTTCTCTTCAGCAAAACCACTTATATGGGGAATTGATTGTGATAAGTGCTTGTGAAAGTTTTCAGGAAGAGCTTTGGACCCTTTTTACTGGTGCACAGGTAAAATGTGCACATTTTGTAAAATTGAAACACCAGGTGGAGTAGCAAACACCAATGCTTGATGTGGCATTTGTCGGGCTTGTGTGTCGGCACATTTTCCATACAACAATATACTCTAGGACAGCATGCTAGCACTACAACGCACCCATCTTTTATGTTAGGTATAAATTACTGCAAGCTCTTTAAAGATGGTCACAAGAGAAATGCTGGCTTTAATTCAAAACTAAAGGTGAAGGAAGCTGTGCAAATGTATTGAGCAATTATGCAATCTGTGCCGTTTACTCAGTTAAGGTAACGTCCAAACGTGCCATAAGGCCTTGATAGCTGAAACCTGAGTAACAACTGGTAATGCAATTAAAGAATCTTGCTACACCTCTAAAAATGAGGCAGTGAAATGAAATTAGTGTCACAATTCCTTTTTGTTGGGACTTCGTTTGGGTTGAATATACTGATTGTAACAACACAAAGTGGAGGGGGTGATGCACATTAGAGAAATGCTAGTCTATTTTTATATTCCACCTTCTCTACGTTCAAAGGGCAGTAAAGTTACCATGGAAAGCTACAGTGAAGCCATTGGTTGAGTCTGTATGGTGGCAATCACCAACCTAACTGCTTGGGTTTATAGTGCCTTACTTGTACATACCTATTTAAACGTTGAGCTATTTGAACATTGATTAAGGTAACCAACATATGAACAAGTAGTTTACTGAGTAAATTACATGGGGAAGGGCAGAAAGATAGGACAGAGCACAGGGGGTGTATTCTGCAAGTGTCAACCAAATGGACATAACCATTTCAACTGCTGCTTAAGTTCTGATTGGCTGGGCTGGGGCACACGTGAGAGGGAGACAGGTGCCCCAGTCAATCAACGTTTCAGCAACAGATGAAATGGATGTGTCCACTAGATGAATACTTTCAGAACACCCCCCCCCCCCTCCCCGCATTTCTGTCTGTGACCAACATGCCTGGTATGGCACCCTTGCTTTCAATATCCGTCTTTATCAGCAAAAGTGGGAAAGAGCCACGTTTGTGCATGAAACGTTTTCCTGAGGTTGTCTGCCTTGAAGCCCATGGTGGTAATCACAGGAAACAGGGCAGATCCAGAGTAGCACCAAAGGAGAAGCCTTTATCAAGACAAATATGGAGGGGGGTTACTGCATGCTCAAATTTGTGAGCTCACAAGTTTGCCAAGGCCGCGTCAGTGTCGGTAGTTGATGAAGACTACATGAGAGAGAGAGAGAGATAAATGAGATGCGAAAGGCAGGGAGGTTAACCGGAAGGTAACTATCCATTAACATGGTTAATGAATAACCACATAGGCTAAAATTATTTAGGTACTGTTTATGAGGACTACATATTTGCTGGAAATCTCTGAAAATAATTGTGCAAGCGCAGAATAACACCCTCCACTAGTGGTGATGTCCTTGAAGGAATGAATATGTATCAGTTGTACCTGTGTGGTGAATAAAGTTACATAAAAAAAAAACTTGGCAATAGAAACTAAATTCAGAGTAGTACTCCAAATACATTGCCTCTTCTTTAGGACTAGATGAATGCAATTAATTATAATAATCAATTGAAAATCGAATGCCAACCACAAAAAAAAATGTTATAAATGTTTTAGCTCCTACCTGAGAGCCATGATTGTGAACAAAGCTCCAGTTGAAGCATCTCTAATTTTTCATTTTCATGATTTGTGTTTAAACTACTTACCATGCCTCTTTCGACCAGACCAGACGAGCCTTCGTCAAACTCTTCACTACTTCAATGCAAATAATTAGAGGTTGGCAAATGTAAATTTTTTCTAATGGGAATAGTAAGTGTCGAATAGTCGAATACAGATGAATACATTTACAGCAGGCTTATTTATCTTGATATAATTAAGCACCGTGCTTGTACTGACTACAAAAAAAAAAAAGAAAAATACTGCTAACTATCAGGGAAGATTAGGATTACTTTAACACAAGTTCACTAATTGTGATTTAAAAAACTGCACAAACACCTCTCAAGATCTTTAGAGCCTGGTGGCAAACAAGAGTTCTAAGAATAAATAGCTGCTGTATGACTAGCTGTAAAAAAGTACTAAATAAATGGTTGTGGCAGAAAAAAAAAAAACGGAAGACAAAAGCTGCAGAAGGACTATTTTGCTGTAAGACATGTAAAAGGACAGGTTGCAAGAAAAAAATCACCGGTTATAAAAAATTTACATGCTCAGACTGTCAATAAAAATAAATGATAGGCTATAATCAAAAATCAGGAGTTGTCATGTAGCCTTCCATCATGAAATCAAAAACACAGTTTGCATTACCAATTCTGTTTCTGCATTGCTTCGAAAACTTTTGTTGTTTCACTTGTGATAATTTGGGATACTTTGTTAGCAGATGGTGAACAGTAACAACTTTAACAGGTCGGTTACTGCAAAGTATTTGGCTAGTTTTATTTAATCAAAAATGCTGAATAGTTGATTATTTTAGAATACGAATAGTTAGCATGTAACGTTCGATTCATATCCAAAACTTCAAATATTCTTCCACCCCTACAAATAATACTTCCTTTACCAGTGTTCATGCCAAAGCCCCCCCCCCCTCCTTAATATGTACTCGGCATCCACCTCTACAATCCTGAGGCATACTGACGTTATGCCGTGTGGCAACCCAAGCAAATAAAAAAAAAATCCTGAGGCATGATTAGATTTGCATTGTGTGGTAAGTACCAGTCTGCAATAGTTTGGATCTGTCGGCTGTGCTGAGTAATTGCACATCACATACTTGTAACAGTCAAGTAGTGCTTCTCAAGAATCGTGTTCGAACTGCACACACTAAAACATAAGCTGGGATATTCAAAAGACAAGTACATGTTTTGCTTGCCAATCAACGTTTAGTGTGCTCATTTATGTTAGGTGTGCTGTTAAACGAATATTGTAATTTGCTAATGCAAAGAAAAAACAAGCCAGTATCTCTTGCTTTATAAATATATGCACTGAACCAAGAAAGTAATTAACGAAGAAGAACATCAGAAATAAACACAAATATGTGTGCACTTACCGGCATAAAATAATTCTCAATGCAATATTTCATTGAGGCATGCAACTTGAATTAAAGCCAGCTCACAGGCTTTCCAAAGCATTCCCTAACTTGTATGTGTTGCTCAGCAACATTCAAGAAGCTTTCACCAGGTTGATTTTTCCTTTGAATAACTTAGACAATTCTGTCTCGTAATAGGTCATGTAGATGACTTCATTTTTTGAAGTCACATGTCAAGAAACCAGTGCTAGAAGAGAGTATAGCATTATGCACAGCTGCATATTTAAGGCACTTTCTAAAAACACACCGATTCATGATCATTCACTGTGTTAGTAACTATACTCCTACCGAAGCAGACTGAGAACACATCTGGGCTCAGTGGCGCACCCAGAATCTCTGCCAGGGGGTGGGGGGTTGAATTTTTAGGGGGGGGGGGGTAGAGCAAACACTTGCCTTGCTTTAGCTAAAGGAATCCAACAGCCAATAAAATGCCTAATAATTATAATTATAATTACACCAAGGATGATGACGATCTGTATTCCATCAGCATTTTACTCAATGTAAATTAAGTGTGGATGTAATTAAGTGTGAATAAAGACAAGACAATGATAGAGTGTTTTTGTTAATCAGGAAAATTCGACGACAAGCCACCGCCTGAATTGTAATGACAATGTGAACAGAGCACTAAAGGTACACGTTGGACTGGTGGGGCTGGACGCGTCGGGGGGGGGGGGGGGGGGTAACTTGGCCACAGGGGGGCGTTACAACTACCGGACCCCCCCCCCCCCCCCGTCGGTGCGCCACTGTGGGCATTGCATTCAATAGCTGATGTAAAATGCGAAAATTACTGCTTGTAGGTATGAATGAACCAAATGAGTCAGAAATATAGGTTCTCAAACTTCTAGTATTGAGTGTGGCAACATTTACGAAAAACACATTGCAACTGAAAGTTGCAAAGCATGCGCTGAAATAACTGAAATAGCTAGATTTAATAGACCAATAAACAGAAACTGCAAATTCCCAACATTTCTAAATACTTTTCCTCACACTACCCTCATAGAGGTGGCTTCCCTTAATTGCTCACACCTCTGCCTTACTTCTATAATTCCCTGCTCTCGCTGCTTTGCCCATGCTGACTGGCACCTTGCACAAAGGTTAGGGCAAAAGCAGCTTGTGTTGTGAGGCAAGCTGTCCACGTCTGGTAGCCACATGTCAGTTTATCATAGTAAATGAAAGGGAAGCCATGAGGGTAAGTCATAGAGAAGACGGATACCTAGGTTCAATGATAAACTAAAACGCCAAAATGGAACTATTAGGCAGTCCAGAGGATCAGCAAAACTGACATAGATTGGAAAAACTGGAAAGATGCATCATGGTGTATATTTATGTCATACAGGTCCCAGTCAAGTTGAAAGATTTTTACTTTCTAATAAACTTATAAGACAATACATGACCAGCAATACTGTATAGGGAACTGAAACAATTTTAATAAAGTCATCTAGAAGTCAGGACAGAGAAGGGACTGAAGTGAGGATGCTAAAGTGGATGAAGTGGAAGCAGAATATGAAGATACGTCTTAAAAAATGACATCCAACACACGCATAAAGGTGGCAAAGATTGGACTCAATGTTCAAGAAGAAGTTGAATATGACAATTTATTAGAATACATACATGAGAGGGCAGCAGCAATACAGCCGAGATAACTGTCATGCAAGAGGAAAGGATGCTAGTCTAAACATTAACAGTTGAGCAGGAAATGATTAAGCATGGGTGCAGGCTCATGTAGAATTCCGTATGGTATGCACAATGTGAGAGTTGAATCTCATAAAGAACCGTGGCCTTACACGCCTCAAATATAAAATGATGTGGGCTAAGATGAGTGTATAATCAAGGATAGCATCAAGAGGGGGCCTCCTCCAAAAAAGAGAACAAGAGGGAGAGAGATTTTCGACGTAACAGATACAAGTCATACGTATCACAATTAACTCCAACATGTCTCGGGGAAGACACAAACTGAATCTGCCAATGGTGTAGGCAAAATGGTGTGTGTATATATATATATATATATATATATATACATATATATACATACATATATATACACACACGTACATACATACATGCATACATATATTCCGGTGTGATAGGCGTAAAGTACTATATTTTTTTCATACTGTGTTACCCTTTGAACTTGGGCCATTGCTGTTTTAACATAGCAGTTGCCAACTGGCAGATAAAACGTAAATCTGCGAAACTAAGTCTACGACTGGAATATAACAATATAGCCATTTGCTGCTTGTAATTAATAACCACCTCTTTCTTTTTGCACGCAAATAGTACGCTGATATTCCCGAAAGAGCATCATACAGTAGCTTATTTGTGTTTGTTAACTAGGGCACAAAAATGCTTTACTCAAATCTGCATACTATATTTGTTTGTATGATTGATTAGTTGGTGAACTTGCCGATGAGGACTTTATATTTACTGTTGTAGCAAGATACTGGCAATGTTACATGACTGAAATGTTGCGATCTCACTCAGTATGTACATGGCCCCTTCATACATGACTGACGGCGCACTGTCATTAAATGTGTCGAAGTCAGATAATTTTATTCCATGGAGCTGGATAATCTCTTTAAAGGATGCAGAGAAGACAGGAATACCTTTTGTTGCATTGTTTAGGGAGTCCTTGTTTAATACGGAGTGATAAAATTTTGGCCTGATGTGCAGTCAGTATAATGCCACATTTTTTCATAAAAGATTTACATTACTGGCCCAAACCACATGAACAAGTTAATTACTAGCTGCAGGCATAACAAGAATTAAGGAAAAACTGCTACTTCATCGTAGCTGACACAACACATACAGCATTGAACATGTGCGGAAAAGTGCCTTTGTGCGGTCCCTTTAGTAAAGCTATGATGCGTAGCAGTACAGTACTATCATATGTATCATGTGTAGCAGTAGTGGGAGGTAATAAGAAAAATGAAGCACCTAAACACTCAGCCTAATGGCATGCCAGAAGTTACAAAAGACAGATTTGTGAATTGGAGTTGTAAACATATACAAATTGTACTTGGTCACGAAGTAAGCATTCAGTGCATTTTAGTAATTGCAATCAATCAATATTAATTTCACTTAACTTCAGGAGAAGGAGTCAGTGGCACAATGTATCAGACGTTCGAAAGCTAAAAGGATACATTCAACGCAAGAACCAAGTTCAAGAGTGGAGATCAAGTTAGTGAACATGACAATAGTTGTGTTTTGCATGAGAGAGAAGGTCCTTATGGCAATTATGCTGACATTTGCTGAAGAAACCATTTTGTTACTCAATTAAGGATTACTGTGGAGCTTGAAATAAGTGATGTAGTGGTGGGTCGTAGCAGCAGGGAGGCTTGGCCTGGTGATCAAGGCCAGCAATTGCTCTGCCCGAGTGTCTCCTACGATACTACTGCGGTACGTCACCACATGCATTCTGTTCTAGAACCTTAGAGGCAATGCTGATCAGGGTGATTGACCTGTCGAATGCCGACTACAGTATGATTATGCCAGTGTGACAAGGATCGTATGATTGACGATGGGATCACAATTCTTGAGTCACGACGACTGAGGCATAATGACCATGGGATGACGGCTGCATGCGTGACGACGACTGCGTGATCTACGACACAGCGTGAAGGCCGTGTCAAAGGGGTGATATTACGATGAATTCGAAATGACAACACAATGCCAACCACAGTGTGAAGACAGTAATCGGTGACGGTGAACGATGACGCGTCCGAGGACATGCCCAATTGAATGTCGGTGAGCAGTCCTTCGAATTTTGCACTGTGAGTAATGTACCATAGTGGTATGTGCTGCCCGAGCCAGCAAGCAGCAGCAACAGCTTGCGATGCCAACGCCATATGCCACCAACGTCCTGCATGTCTACAGACCGAGGAAGTAGCAGCGGTCACTAAGGCCGGCAGGCGCGCGCAGCAGCTAAGCCAAGTGGGCTTGAGAAGGAGAGAGATACGGACCGCGCGCTGGACTTGTGAGAGGGAGGATGATGTGGCGTTGAGGCGATGCCCTCTCCTCTCCCGCAATACCTGAGGCCCTACCGAGCAGCAGGTGTTCCCTTTCGTTGGGCCCGCTCTACCCCGTCGAGGCGCGTTTGTGACGTGGCATCCCCAGCCAATGACAATTTAGATGCCGTTTCGCCGAGACGACAGATGCCGGCTTTTTCGCTCAATGGGCTATTTGATGCTTTCGCCTCAATCATCGCAACAGAATAACGACGATGGCGTGTTTATGTAGAGCTCACGTACGTTCGCGATTCGTCTGCGCGCGCTGTTTAATGCAAATTGCTTATAAGCAATGTTTATAAGCAATTGCTTATAAGCAATTGCTTATCGCAACCGCGGCGGCTGTAGCTGCTTTGATTGGATACTTTGGTTATAAAGTACAGTAAGTCTAGTAAATGAATTTTATTGGTATATATCTGAGGTTTTATAATTTTATTAAATCAAGAACTTCGTTAAATCGAAACAACTTGATTAGATCATGCAACATACTATAAAATGTATGCCAGAGCCAAAAGTGTGTCTTTTTTGCCTACATTCGCACTAATTGTAGCAGTTGAGCATGCACTCTGCCTTCATGGGAGAAATAATTAAACATTCTTAAAAGCTATATACGTCAATGATGCTAAAATCACCAGAATTCAATTAGACCTACTATACACATATTTTGCTTTTTAATTATCGTAAATCAGGCAAAACGTTAGTTGATACTAGGTTTCCAGTGCTCATGAATGTGACAGCTAGAGTATCGAGTGGCATGTAGTGTAGCGCAGTGAAAACAAGGATACGAGAAGAAACGAAACGCAGACGATGATCACCAACAAGCCTACATTGCCACCCTTGTAGAGAACAGAAAATTTAATTTATTGAATATTTGAATGTGTATATATATCTTGTTGTACAGCTCCTTGAGTCATGGTGCCCACATCATTTGTGGGTGCAAATTCTTTTTGACAATTCTGTCCAATATAGCGGCAAGAAAAAAACAAATACAGAAACTGAGCTCGGGTCAATTGATGCTGTTTACCCAGTGTTACTGCAGTTCATTCAATCAGGCTGCAGAGTACTGCTATACACATGACAGCTTTACTAAAGGGACCACACAAAGGCACTTTTCCGCACATGTTCAATGCTGTGTTGTGTCAGCTATGGTGAAGTAGCAGTTTTTCCTTAATTCTTGTTATGCCTGCAGCTAGTAATTAACTTGTTCGTGTGGTTTGGGCCAGTAATGTAAATCTTTTATGAAAAAATGTGGCATTATACTGACTGTACATCAGGCCAAAATTTTATCACTCCGTATTAAACAAGGACTCCCTAAACAATGCAACAAAGGGTATTCCTGTCTTCTCTGCATCCTTTAAAGAGATTATCCAGCTCCATGGAATAAAATTATCTGACTTCGACACATTTATTGACAGTGCGCCGTCAGTCATGTATGAAGGGGCCATGTACATACTGAGTGAGATCGCAACATTTCAGTCATGTAACATTGCCAGTATCTTGCTGCAACCGTAAATATAAAGTCCTCATTGACAAGTTCACCAACTAATCAATCATACAAACAAATATAGTATGCAGATTTGAGTAAAGCATTTTTGTGCCCTATTTAACAAACACAAATAAGCTACTGTATGATGCTCTTTCGGGAATATCAGCGTACTATTTGCGTGCAAAAAGAAAGAGGTGGTTATTAATTACAAGCAGCAAATGGCTATATTATTATATTCCAGTCGTAGACTTAGTTTCGCAGATTTACGTTTTATCTGCCAGTTGGCAACTGCTATATTAAAACAGCAATGGCCCAAGTTCAAAGGGTACCACAGTATGAAAAAAATATAGTACTTTACGCCTATCACACCGGAATATATGTATGCATGTATGTATGTACGTGTGTGTATATATATATATGTATATATATACACACACACCATTTTGCCTACACCATTGGCAGATTCAGTTTGTGTCTTCCCCGAGACATGTTGGAGTTAATTGTGATACGTATGACTTGTATCTGTTACGTCGAAAATCTCTCTCCCTCTTGTTCTCTTTTTTGGAGGAGGCCCCCTCTTGATGCTATCCTTGATTATACACTCATCTTAGCCCACATCATTTTATATTTGAGGCGTGTAAGGCCACGGTTCTTTATGAGATTCAACTCTCACATCGTGCATACCATACGGAATTCTACATGAGCCTGCACCCATGCTTAATCATTTTCTGCTCAACTGTTAATGTTTAGACTAGCATCCTTTCCTCTTGCATGACAGTTATCTCGGCTGTATTGCTGCTGCCCTCTCATGTATGTATTCTAATAAATTGTCATATTCAACTTCTTCTTGAACATTGAGTCCAATCTTTGCCACCTTTATGCGTGTGTTGGATGTCATTTTTTAAGACGTATCTTCATATTCTGCTTCCACTTCATCCACTTTAGCATCCTCACTTCAGTCCCTTCTCTGTCCTGACTTCTAGATGACTTTATTAAAATTGTTTCAGTTCCCTATACAGTATTGCTGGTCATGTATTGTCTTATAAGTTTATTAGAAAGTAAAAATCTTTCAACTTGACTGGGACCTGTATGACATAAATATACACCATGATGCATCTTTCCAGTTTTTCCAATCTATGTCAGTTTTGCTGATCCTCTGGACTGCCTAATAGTTCCATTTTGGCGTTTTAGTTTATCATTGAACCTAGGTATCCGTCTTCTCTATGACTTACCCTCATGGCTTCCCTTTCATTTACTATGATAAACTGACATGTGGCTACCAGACGTGGACAGCTTGCCTCACAACACAAGCTGCTTTTGCCCTAACCTTTGTGCAAGGTGCCAGTCAGCATGGGCAAAGCAGCGAGAGCAGGGAATTATAGAAGTAAGGCAGAGGTGTGAGCAATTAAGGGAAGCCACCTCTATGAGGGTAGTGTGAGGAAAAGTATTTAGAAATGTTGGGAATTTGCAGTTTCTGTTTATTGGTCTATTAAATCTAGCTATTTCAGTTATTTCAGCGCATGCTTTGCAACTTTCAGTTGCAATGTGTTTTTCGTAAATGTTGCCACACTCAATACTAGAAGTTTGAGAACCTATATTTCTGACTCATTTGGTTCATTCATACCTACAAGCAGTAATTTTCGCATTTTACATCAGCTATTGAATGCAATGCCCACAGTGGCGCACCGACGGGGGGGGGTCCGGTAGTTGTAACGCCCCCCTGTGGCCAAGTTACCCCCCCCCCCCCCCCCGACGCGTCCAGCCCCACCAGTCCAACGTGTACCTTTAGTGCTCTGTTCACATTGTCATTACAATTCAGGCGGTGGCTTGTCGTCGAATTTTCCTGATTAACAAAAACACTCTATCATTGTCTTGTCTTTATTCACACTAAATTAAGCACATGAACAGGTGCTTAAATAAGAAGAAAAGATCATACAAAAAGGCATCACGAACAAACACCACTTCTGACTGGCAGAACTACAAAAGCATATCTATACTAGCAGAAAAAAGTATTCTTGAAGCCAAAAATCAGTACTTTAATATCACGCTTCCTAACTTGTTAAAAACCAACCCCAAGAAATTTTGGGAAGTCGTAAATCCAAAAAGTAAACACTCGATTCCAACCCTTCTGGGAGAAGACGGAAGTGCTCTACCAGCAGCCGAGTGCGCCGAGGAATTCAACAAAAGTTTTGCCACGGTTTTCACAGATGAACTGCCTCTTGACAGTTCACTTCAGCTATCACAACCACATGTAGCGTTTCCTTTTACACCCATCGTAGTTACAGCACATGGCGTTTCTCTTGCAATAGAACGCCTCCCGCTTAAAACAAGTCCTGGTCCCGACGGCATCAGCACCAAACTTCTAAAGCTAACCAGTCAGTATTCAGCTCCCTTGCTTTCATTAATATTTCAGCAATCCATCGACACAGGATGTGTACCGGATGATTGGAAGTCAGCATTTATAATACCTATATTTAAATCCGGCGACAGTTCCCTTCCTAGCAACTACAGGCCCATCTCTTTAACCTCAATTAGCTGTAAGTTATTGGAACATATAATACACAAGCATATTATAACATATCTAAACGAAAACAACCTACTCATTATCAATCAGCACGGCTTTCGGAAAAATCTTTCCTGCCAAACGCAACTATTTGAATTAATAACTGATCTTCACCATTCACTACACTCATCGCTATACGTCGATGCAGTCTTTGTCGATTTTTCAAAAGCATTTGATCGCGTCCCCCATAACCGTCTGATCTTAAAAATCCGTAGCCTTAAACTTGATCAGAAAACAACGCAATGGATCGAACAGTTTTTAACAAACCGTCATCAGTCCGTCAAATTTCAAAACCATACCTCGAACCCCGCACGCGTCATATCAGGGGTGCCACAGGGGTCAGTGTTGGGCCCACTTTTATTTTTAATTTATATTAATGATATAGCAACTAACATAAATGCAACGATTCGACTATTCGCAGACGACTGCGTAATTTATAAGGAAATAGCAAGCCCTACCGACATTACTCACCTGCAGTCTGCCCTCAATAAACTATCAGAATGGTGTTCTGTTTGGCAGATGCAAATCAACATAGACAAAACAAAACATCTAAAGTTTAGCCCGGCATTGAAAACACAGGTCAATACTTACGCAATTAACAATATACCTATTGATTCAGTCTCTACATTTAAATACCTAGGAATAAAATTTAATTCTAGTTTAACATGGAATGATCATATAGAACACATAACTTCTAAATCATTAAAGAAACTCGGCCTACTCAAGCGGCGCCTTCACCTCGCTACACGTGACACTAGACTATTAGCATATAACTCGCTCATTCGGCCTTCGTTAGAATACGCTTCCATCATTTGGCATCCCTATCATGTCACCTGGACTAACCATCTCGAAGCGGTCCAAAACAAAGCCGCACGGTTCATCCTGTCATCTTACTCGTGATTCCAAAGCGTCACCAAACTGAAAGACTCCCTCAAAATGCCATCACTCGCCATGCGCAGAACATATGCCCGATTAGCATTTTTTCACACTATATTCCATAGCAACACGTCATTTTCCCACTCACATATTTCTCCAGCGCATCACATATCGTCTAGATTAGACCACGCATACAAAGTCAAACCAATTTTCGCTCATACTGAAAAATACCGGAACTCACCTCTCGCACTATCAATAGATCAATGGAATTCATTGCCATCTAGCATTGCCACTATCAATGATCCTCAATCTTTTCTGTCAGCGCTGCAATCCTTTCTTGAACGTCAAGGCATTTCACAATAGTTTTCTTTTTGTATATACTAGTAAGAGTTGGCGTTTTCATTAGAAACTGACACAAATCCACCTGACACAGAAGTCATCCACCTGATGCTCGCATTGTTCTTTAAGTGCTGCCATGATCGTACCTGAAAAGCATTTCTTTTTACACTGAACTGACTGTATATTATACATTGTTTTTATATTATATTTTTACATTGTATTTCTAGGATACAATGTGGACTTATCCTTTGTGTTAGTATTATACCTTGTTGCTTTTAGTTTCTGTTCACCATGCTATATTTGAACTTGCATTCTTGTGTCCACTGAAATGCCATTTTCACCTGCAGTGCGACTACTTTGTTATTCCCGTTTCAACACCCCCCCTCCCCCCCTATGTAATGCCCTTCTGGGCCTTTAGGGTATCCAAATAAATAAATAAATAAATAAAATAAAATAAAATAATTACATCCACACTTAATTTACATTGAGTAAAATGCTGATGGAATACAGATCGTCATCATCCTTGGTGTAATTATAATTATAATTATTAGGCATTTTATTGGCTGTTGGATTCCTTTAGCTAAAGCAAGGCAAGTGTTTGCTCTACCCCCCCCCCCCCTAAAAATTCAACCCCCCACCCCCTGGCAGAGATTCTGGGTGCGCCACTGAGCCCAGATGTGTTCTCAGTCTGCTTCGGTAGGAGTATAGTTACTAACACAGTGAATGATCATGAATCGGTGTGTTTTTAGAAAGTGCCTTAAATATGCAGCTGTGCATAATGCTATACTGTCTTCTAGCACTGGTTTCTTGACATGTGACTTCAAAAAATGAAGTCATCTACATGACCTATTACGAGACAGAATTGTCTAAGTTATTCAAAGGAAAAATCAACCTGGTGAAAGCTTCTTGAATGTTGCTGAGCAACACATACAAGTTAGGGAATGCTTTGGAAAGCCTGTGAGCTGGCTTTAATTCAAGTTGCATGCCTCAATGAAATATTGCATTGAGAATTATTTTATGCCGGTAAGTGCACACATATTTGTGTTTATTTCTGATGTTCTTCTTCGTTACTTTCTTGGTTCAGTGCATATATTTATAAAGCAAGAGATACTGGCTTGTTTTTTCTTTGCATTAGCAAATTACAATATTCGTTTAACAGCACACCTAACATAAATGAGCACACCAAACGTTGATTGGCAAGCAAAACATGTACTTGTCTTTTGAATATCCCAGCTTATGTTTTAGTGTGTGCAGTTCGAACACGATTCTTGAGAAGCACTACTTGACTGTTACAAGTATGTGATGTGCAATTACTCAGCACAGCCGACAGATCCAAACTATTGCAGACTGGTACTTACCACACAATGCAAATCTAATCATGCCTCAGGATTTTTTTTTTATTTGCTTGGGTTGCCACACGGCATAACGTCAGTATGCCTCAGGATTGTAGAGGTGGATGCCGAGTACATATTAAGGAGGGGGGGGGCTTTGGCATGAACACTGGTAAAGGAAGTATTATTTGTAGGGGTGGAAGAATATTTGAAGTTTTGGATATGAATCGAACGTTACATGCTAACTATTCGTATTCTAAAATAATCAACTATTCAGCATTTTTGATTAAATAAAACTAGCCAAATACTTTGCAGTAACCGACTGTTAAAGTTGTTACTGTTCACCATCTGCTAACAAAGTATCCCAAATTATCACAAGTGAAACAACAAAAGTTTTCGAAGCAATGCAGAAACAGAATTGGTAATGCAAACGGTGTTTTTGATTTCATGATGGAAGGCTACATGACAACCCCTGATTTTTGATTATAGCCTATCATTTATTTTTATTGACAGTCTGAGCATGTAAATTTTTTATAACCGGTGATTTTTTTCTTGCAACCTGTCCTTTTACATGTCTTTACAGCAAAATAGTCCTTCTGCAGCTTTTGTCTTCCGTTTTTTTTTTCTGCCACAACCATTTATTTAGTACTTTTTTACAGCTAGTCATACAGCAGCTATTTATTCTTAGAACTCTTGTTTGCCACCAGGCTCTAAAGATCTTGAGAGGTGTTTGTGCAGTTTCTTAAATCACAATTAGTGAACTTGTGTTTAAAAGTAATCCTAATCTTCCCTGATAGTTAGCAGTATTTTTCTTTTTTTTTGTAGTCAGTACAAGCACGGTGCTTAATTATATCAAGATAAATAAGCCTGCTGTAAATGTATTCATCTGTATTCGACTATTCGACACTTACTATTCCCATTAGAAAAAATTTACATTTGCCAACCTCTAATTATTTGCATTGAAGTAGTGAAGAGTTTGACGAAGGCTCGTCTGGTCTGGTCGAAAGAGGCATGGTAAGTAGTTTAAACACAAATCATGAAAATGAAAAATTAGAGATGGTTCAACTGGAGCTTTGTTCACAATCATGGCTCTCAGGTAGGAGCTAAAACATTTATAACATTTTTTTTGTGGTTGGCATTCGATTTTAAATTGATTATTATAATTAATTGCATTCATCTAGTCCTAAAGAAGAGGCAATGTATTTGGAGTACTACTCTGAATTTAGTTTCTATTGCCAAGTTTTTTTTTTATGTAACTTTATTCACCACACAGGTACAACTGATACATATTCATTCCTTCAAGGACGTCACCACTAGTGGAGGGTGTTATTCTGCGCTTGCACAATTATTTTCAGAGATTTCCAGCAAATATGTAGTCCTCATAAACAGTACCTAAATAATTTTAGCCTATGTGGTTATTCATTAACCATGTTAATGGATAGTTACCTTCCGGTTAACCTCCCTGCCTTTCGCATCTCATTTATCTCTCTCTCTCTCATGTAGTCTTCATCAACTACCGACATGACGCGGCCTTGGCAAACTTGTGAGCTCACAAATTTGAGCATGCAGTAACCCCCCTCCATATTTGTCTTGATAAAGGCTTCTCCTTTGGTGCTACTCTGGATCTGCCCTGTTTCCTGTGATTACCACCATGGGCTTCAAGGCAGACAACCTCAGGAAAACGTTTCATGCACAAACGTGGCTCTTTCCCACTTTTGCTGATAAAGACGGATATTGAAAGCAAGGGTGCCATACCAGGCATGTTGGTCACAGACAGAAATGCAGGGAGGGGGGGTGTTCTGAAAGTATTCATCTAGTGGACACATCCATTTCATCTGTTGCTGAAACGTTGATTGACTGGGGCACCTGTCTCCCTCTCACGTGTGCCCCAGCCCAGCCAATCAGAACTTAAGCAGCAGTTGAAATGGTTATGTCCATTTGGTTGACACTTGCAGAATACACCCCCTGTGCTCTGTCCTATCTTTCTGCCCTTCCCCATGTAATTTACTCAGTAAACTACTTGTTCATATGTTGGTTACCTTAATCAATGTTCAAATAGCTCAACGTTTAAATAGGTATGTACAAGTAAGGCACTATAAACCCAAGCAGTTAGGTTGGTGATTGCCACCATACAGACTCAACCAATGGCTTCACTGTAGCTTTCCATGGTAACTTTACTGCCCTTTGAACGTAGAGAAGGTGGAATATAAAAATAGACTAGCATTTCTCTAATGTGCATCACCCCCTCCACTTTGTGTTGTTACAATCAGTATATTCAACCCAAACGAAGTCCCAACAAAAAGGAATTGTGACACTAATTTCATTTCACTGCCTCATTTTTAGAGGTGTAGCAAGATTCTTTAATTGCATTACCAGTTGTTACTCGGGTTTCAGCTATCAAGGCCTTATGGCACGTTTGGACGTTACCTTAACTGAGTAAACGGCACAGATTGCATAATTGCTCAATACATTTGCACAGCTTCCTTCACCTTTAGTTTTGAATTAAAGCCAGCATTTCTCTTGTGACCATCTTTAAAGAGCTTGCAGTAATTTATACCTAACATAAAAGATGGGTGCGTTGAAGTGCTAGCATGCTGTCCTAGAGTATATTGTTGTATGGAAAATGTGCCGACACACAAGCCCGACAAATGCCACATCAAGTATTGGTGTTTGCTACTCCACCTGGTGTTTCAATTTTACAAAATGTGCACATTTTACCTGTGCACCAGTAAAAAGGGTCCAAAGCTCTTCCTGAAAACTTTCACAAGCACTTATCACAATCAATTCCCCATATAAGTGGTTTTGCTGAAGAGAACACAGGGATACAAGCATAATTAGACACTGAGGAATGTGGGTAGGAACACTTTATTTTCAGCACACATGTTTTTTTTTTTTTTTTTGATGAACTGCTTCTATACTGGTGAAATCTGTGCTTTTAATAAAAGTACACCATGCTGCTTCACCACTCCGTGCCAACTGCAAGTATCCTGTACCAGGAAGTCAAACCAAGACGTGGGATGTTCAGTCTGTCAAAAATAAAAACGAGTTTGAAACGTTGACGTGTGAAAAGTAAAGCACACTCAAGAAAAACAGCACAAGAACAAATCCAACGAATCAGAATTACATTTGAGAGCAAACATATAGTTTCTATGGCACAGTGAAGGAACCTTATTCCTCCGACTTTTTTTTTTGTTGTTGTTGTTGTTGTGAGAAAAGATGAAAGTGGACGTGTTCTATCCCATTTTGTGTATCTTTCACCTTTTCACACACAAAAAGATGTCTTAACGTGCCCAACTGTCTTTGCATATCCATTTCTCTGCTCTCACACCATAATACCTACAGTTAAAGGTTGTAGTAATGCTTAGCTTGAATGAACCAACACCAACTATGAGCACTGTGCTACTAAACATGGCAATGTAAGTCAAGTTCAAGCACAGCACATTCATGTGCTATATACGTGTGCTCTTGATTGTAGGTAAGATAAATAAAAGGAAGGCATGTTAATAAGAATGGTCCTTGATGTGCTATGCAGAAGTGCTCTCCTATTTGGACAGAAGTTAAGCGCAACCGCAATGAACAAGAAGACAACTTATACAGCATTTCAAATCTAGGGACTCAATGTGCTGGAGATTTTTCTGAATTCATGGTAAAAAATCTAGATGCTAAAGACGACACATATATAAACAGGTCTCTGCTCAAACTGGTAATGCCATGTGTAGCTTAGTTTTACAAAATGTGCCCTACCACTGGTCTCCCAAGCTGAGGCTGCAGTCCAGTTGCAACTGCAAATCACTCAATTATGTCTAGGGCACACTTGAGCAAAATGCAGACAAAAATTACTGCACCACTGAGAATGTACCAGAGGCTTCAACAAAGCAGCTGACAGCCTGCATGGACTGGAGCAAGAGAAGCGCATTTTGGGTCTAGGTGTGCACAGCTTGCAGTTGCTCCATGGACGCTATTTAATATATTTACATATTTCACTTACTTGTTGGTTTCAGACAAGAAATATAATGTATTTTGTATCCTTTCCACTGTTAAATACTCAAACCCAGGATACCACAGGTCTGTTTCTGGCATCTGATTTCTTCTCAGAAAACTACCCCTCTAAAAAAATTTCACAGGTACTTAACCCCAACCTCTCTTGAGTAGAGCCTGGTTTTTTTTTAACATGACAAGGTCACTAATTACACAGTGACTCCTTGCGATGTGATGTACGTAAGCACTTTAAAAGGAAAGGAAAATTTAATAGCAGTATGACAGGTACACAACAAAGCAAAGTGCCTGTTTTCACCCACGTATTCAATGTTTGCTTGTCTACTGGCGTTTACCCTACAAAAATGCAACAGGCGAAGCTGACTGCACTGTTTAAATCAGGGGACAGAAATGACATGTCAAATTATCGGCCGGTGTCAGTGCTCCCTGTCATTTCAAAAGGCTTAGAGAATGTTATCTGTAAAAGAGTTGTGTCATCACCAATAGCCAACAAAAGTTGTCGAAACGTCATCCTGGCGCAAAAATGAGCTTTGTTGAGACTAGAACGTTGAGACTGGTAGGGTTCGTCGCTGGCTGAAACCCTACACTCCCGATTCGCGTGACCCCTACCCACTATCGGTATGCTTCACCGCAATACACAAACTGCGGTGATATAACAGTGGTCGAACAGGCTGGTGCAAACGTTTCGACAAGAGAGCTTGCCTTAACCAGCTTTTCTTGGCAGTTTTCATATATGTGAGTACACCTGCCAATACACTTATTACGCTCCTGGGCGCGCGTAATGTGATGGGCGAAGGCGAGTGCGCGCGTACATAGTTAAGGAACATATACATGTCCCGTGATAGCGGCCCCTTTTCACTTTTGGTATGCTTCACTGCAATAAATTTTGGGTAAGCTTCACCGCGTAACACTGCTACTGCGGCGAAGCTGACTTTAGAAAGCCGATTCATTCAACGCATCTTACGAGGCAGGTCCGCTTATCACGCTTGGCAACGTTTGAACACCACACTTACTACATTAATTTCTTTAGTTATTTTAATTGTATTGTCACCGTGATCCTGCAGCCCGCAGTAGCAGGCTGATACTGCGTCATAATCGTTCCAACTGCATCAGGACAGCGTGTAGCTGGTAAGCGTGCATGCAACAGGCACGGCGGCATTGGCTGTTGTTGGGAAACTTCCGAGACGCTCTTTCGCGCAGTAATGCCATTTGTCTTATTAAAAAGAATGCAGGTGGTGATTAAATGAAATGCAGCAAAGCTGTAGAAAAGCAGTAGCAAAGCTGTTCGACCATCTCGCGCAAAAACGCGATTCAACACGATCTGGCGGAACAGCTCACCATGCCAGGATTTTCTTGCGTCCTCGTTTTT
>NW_023606846.1:0-60001 GCF_013339745.2 Dermacentor silvarum | reverse complement strand
ATCTGCAATTTCGCGAATATGTGGTGGCGTTCCAAGATAGCCGGCATGTCAGCTTGTTCATTGGCTGAAGGAATATCCCGTGAGGAGCGTCACAGGAGGGCCGTTTCGTAAACGTCAATTTGACGTTGCGTGACGTTGCGCTGGGCCGCCATTGCAGAGATTTTCCGCCATAATTTGTGGTGCGACGAGCCGCGCTGATTATGGTAATGAGCGGCCATATGCAACGGCAGTGGAGAGGCCTGCGTATCGCCGCATTTTCCCTGTCATTTCGGGCCATAAAAATCTTTTGTTCACAACGCGTGTTCATAGCATTTGCATCGCTCTGGGGTGGTGTTGGCATTTGTGTTTCGCACCATCATTTTTATTAAAAAAATGTGGTTGATCCCTCTTATATAGGAATCGGTATAGAACACGAAAGTGAAACGTGTCTTCACAGAAGTAGTGTAATGTTTATTGCACATTGATATATAATGTCTATTGGTGTTTTGTGGCTAAAGCGCCCTTAGGCGTTGATGCACCCACGCTGACGCCTGGTGGCACGTCTCCTCCATCACGACTACCAACGTCGATGACCATGAGCAACCGTCGTGCATATGGAAGCTGCACTACGCTGCACACGCTAGCACAACGCGAAAGACGAAGCACGTAACTGACACACTAATACAACGCGCAAGACAAAGCACGTAACTGAATCGTCACCGAGTCAAATCAGCGCGTACAGCGCGTCGTAATTGCAGCCTCCGCGATCAACTTCAGAAACATTTTCAGAGCTAATTGCGGAGGCCACGCTCCGCAGTGCTGAGTACGGTGAACGCCACCTAGGTGGCGTTGGTAGTGCTTCTTGATGCCAGCGTCCCTTCGAATGCTGGCATGGAGGCGCCGTAGTGCTGAGACCACCGAAGCGTTCACTGTCGGTGCGCGTTAGTGTCATAATGCAGTACTTCTCTTTTCTGCTCGTAGGCGGCGGCACCGCCCCGAGCAAGAGCGCGGGTACACGGAGGAGTGTTAGATATATAAGGCGCGTCTGTGTAGCTATCTGCAAATGCGTTTGTGGCGCAATGCACGTTTTTGTGTTGCGGTGTACAAGACGTTTCGTGTCCTCGAGACTTAAAAATGCGTTACGTCGCCGCTTACCTCCTGGCCTCCATGGGCGGAAACAAAGATCCGTCCGCCGCCGACATCGAGAAGATCCTCGGCAGCGTCGGAATCGAATCCGACAGCGAGCGACTCAACAAGGTGATCAGCGAGCTGAAGGGAAAGACGGTCGACGAAGTCATCGCGAAGGGCAAGGAAAAGCTGGCTACAATGCCCTCTGGTGGTGGTGCAGCTGCTGCTGCCGCTCCCGCTCCTGCGGCCGCTGGTGGTGGTGGTGCAGCAGCTCCAAAGGAAGCAGCCAAGAAAGAGGAAAAGAAGGAAGAGTCCGAGGAGGATGACGACATGGGTTTCGGCCTGTTCGACTAACGTCGCAACATTAAAACATGCCATTTTCATTGTAAATGAAACTCATGGTTAAAAAAAAAGCGTTTGTGGCGCAATGGGTTAAACGCTCGGCGATCTATCGTCGCGGACCGAGAGGTCGTGGGTTCGATTTCCAAATTTTGCATGTTTGTGGAACTTTTTCTTCTGGTTTCTTTCTTTGTATTATGTTCTATGACGTATTTCCGTGACGGAAATACGTCAGTGAAGTCTTGGTGGACCCCGGCATAAAACACTTTCGTGTTAAAACACGTTCATTTGAAATAATATTGGTTGAAACTAGCAAACTTTCTGCGACATTTCCAACTTTTCACTATTGCGTTTGTATTGTAATCAACATTAATGACTTTTCGCATCATCAAAGGCTATGACAACGGTGACTTTTTAATTTACAAAAAGAAATGTACGCAAGACGGCGCCTTGAAGTTTACCCTCGCGGTGCGAGTAAGCAGCGAAGTGCACAATAGATGGCAGTGCCGGCGCTTGCGTCGCGCAAGCGGATACCTGTGGCGCGCGCAATGCTATCGATGATTTTCGGCCGCTTCTCAGCCAGACGAGTCGGGCTGAGTCACTTGCGGATCACGAGATAGCGATAACGCGGCCTAGAGCGTGCGCTGATCATCACTGGCAGGTCGCGTATGCTGTCTCAAGGTAGAAAGCAAGGGCGTGGGCGCCAATATACGATGACTCATTCCGTTTCCCGAGGACACGCATCCTAGCTAATGAAGCAGACGACAGCCTGCGCGCATGCAGACGACGGAAGCGAGAAACGATTTTGATCGAACGCTTTGAGCTAGCTGCTTTATTTTTACTGGGGAGGAAAACTGTTTTGCTTTATCAACCACGCTATGTTCAATGCCTAGATTACAATTTCTTAGGCAAAACGTCAAATTTTCGTCGTTATGAAAGCAAATCGGGGCAATCGGCGCCATTTTGTAAGCGTCGCGCGTACGTCACGCTTCGAAGAAAATGGCGGAATGTCCAGAATAGCGGCTCCGGTTCCCGCGGTGGCGCTGCGCACGCGGCGGTTGATAGGGTGCCTCGATGCCAGCGCAGCGCTGGCATCGAGGCACGCTAGCCTAGCTGTATCCACTGTACTAGGCGGTTGGCGGTGAGGGTAAAGTCTCTATATAAGAAAAGTACCGCCATCCTTTGATAAACGCCGCTTCTCTCTCTCCTGTATCTCTGATTGGACGATGATAGCGCGCGCTTTTCACTTCTTTATATTTTCTTTTTTTTCCGCCTCAAAGCCACGTTGAAAGTCCTCTGCGCAGCCGCAGTCGCCGGCGGCGGCGGCGCGCGCCCGGCCTGAAAGCTTCAACATGGACTTTCTAGGTGCGCCACCGTCGACTTGGCTTTCGCAAGCAAAAAGTACAGTGAACTAGAAGTATTGGGTAGTGGAAAGAGCGGAGGGCTGGGCGCATAGGCAGCGTGAAGCCAAGAGCGAAGACTCACGTTAGGGGCGCTGGTGTGCTCTTCCCGATTCGTTATCCATGCTGGTCTCAACAACGTGCTGAAGGGAAGGAGCCAGAACCTAAACAGACAGTTAGAGATTGGGTTGCGTAAACTCAGAGAAACCTCTGCGAATGTGCATGTGACCATATGCACAATCCCAGAGGTCCGGGGCCAGGCTAGCGGGATGGAACGGAGTGTGCTTGAGGCTAACCGGGTCATTAGGGGTCTGAGCCGACCACTTGGGTACGGCATAATGGAGGTAAACCGGGAAGTGTACGAGTCTGGCTTCCACCCTTTTGCCACCGCCCGGTTTAAAGGGTTCAGCCCCATCCATCCATCCATCCATCCATCCATCCATCCATCCATCCATCCATCCATCCATCCATCCATCCATCCATCCATCCATCCATCCATCCATCCATCCATCCATCCGTCCGTCCGTCCGTCCGTCCGTCCGTCCGTCCGTCCGTCCGCCCGCCCGTCCGTCCGTCCGTCGAGGAAACCGTGCCGGTTGGAGCCCGCGTTGCCCGCGTAGCTGCAACCGTTTTACCGCGTCCTTCTTGGTGTTACGAACCACCGTGCTTTTCGTGTTTTTGCAAGTGAAGCTACTGAAAGTGCTGAGCGTGACCGTTTCTCTGTTCGACGCTGCCCTGTTGTCGCTTTTTGGATAATGTAAGAGAAGAAGAAGAAAGCGAAACGCATTGCTATGCGCCCGGATGCAAGAGAGGGTATCCTGGTTTTCGAGAAGTAAATGGGCGCACGTTGTCTCTTTTTGGAGTGCCTAAAGACAATGACCGGCAGAAACAATGGGAGAGAAATCTTCGCTGCAAAGATAAGCCACTCTCCGAGACATCAACTGTGTGAAAGAGGCACTTTAAAGCGCATTTTATTTTGCTCCACTAGGCTCACTTCATCAACGGTGTGGAAGTAAGGATTCCTCGAGGTAAACCGGCGCTGTCCGACGCCGCGGTGCCGACGCTCCTGCCCGAGTTGCCATCCTACCTCTCAAAAGAAATGCGCCAGAGAATACCAGAGAGAAAACGCGTTGCAGTGTGCCCAGCTGCACGCTCGAAGAAGGTGCGTTTGTCTCGTCGCGACATTCATGATTCATCATCCCAAGATGATGGTGCGGATGGCAGCGACAACCTGGATGTGACAGCGCCCCAGCATAATCCTCAAACGATCGTAAACAGTGTGGATATTAGAAAATAAATTCTTGGGGCATTTTTTGTTGCAGGACGATCAGAGACATTATTGAAATAATGACATCCAGATTTCCAAGCCAAGCTCTGCGGCCGGAGTCTGCTTCTGTGGAAAGGCTTCTTTCGTTATTGACATGCCTGACCGAATCGGAGCTGCACGCAGCTGGTCGAGGTCGCTTCCTGTTCGCATCTACTGCTGTTGGCCTGAGAGTCGCAGTTGCAAGCGTTCTGTCGCTGCTGACCTGCATGACAAAGAATGTTAGCTACAAGTACTTAATGACCTCAAAGCTGAGTCAGGACCCAGGTGAAAATCTCTTCGGTATAGGACGGCAGTCAACCGGTTGCAATACCCATCCAGTGCACAGTGTCTCATTACTGCGTCTTGCCTAAGTATTTATTGGCTTGCCAGATCTGTTGCTAATGGGAATGCTGAGCCTGGTGTTCTTACAGCCCTCCTTGAGATTGAATGCCCAAAGCCTGGCAAAACTGACATAATCCAAAGCCTTCTTGATGATGATGACATTCCCACTACAGGGTATCAAAAGCAGGGCCCTGTACCAGACCATGTCTCATGTGTTCAAGCACAAACAGTGACGACCGGATCATTTTTATAATTGTGGTTATGTTACCAGGAAGTTTTTGTTGAAATTGGAGTGCGATGAATGCCCAAAATTGCTTTTCCCAAAGAAGGAGGATGTTGATAGTCTTGCTGCAGCTCAGTACACCAGGCTGTACACCAGTACACCAGGTGACAATGGTGGCCTACTGTATCCAATCGGATGGCTTTTCAGGTTTATTCGAAGATCAGAAAACCATTTCACAATCACATTCAGTACACAGGAGCTGCATCATGAGAGTGTTAAGGATGTTATTACTCTTGGTAAGAGAAACCGAGAAGACCGGATAGGGTGCGCCAGCCATGCAGAATCTTTGACGGTGAAGGTTGTAGCTTCTTATGTTACCACACACGGCTGCACTTTTTTGTAAAGTCCTTAAACCGTTCCGAAGAGTCGGGTGGCCTAAATATAGCTAAGTTGAGCCGCTGTACATAAGCATCTGAAATGGTATTGTGTACTTTCTACCGTGCAACTCATGTGTTGTAGAATGTTTCTTGAAAATGCCCCCCCCCCCCCTACCTACTGATACAGTGACTAAAATCAACTGTCTGCAGGAGGCTCACGCTTCGGAAATGCACATGTTCATCGCTTGCTTAAATCATAATTATAGAAAAATGCAGCAGTATGCATGCCTTCAGTATAAATATTAAGCTAAACATTTCGACAGAATTGCCTGTCTGGTTGGGAAAATGATTAGGAGTTAGACAGTGACTCCAACCAAGTAAGGGTATTTATTAGCCCGACGTAATATAAACCGCGTGAAGGGCATCCTACCCTCTGTGTATGTCCATGGCCTCGGAGACATGGCGCAAAGAAGAAAAGACCCCCCGCTCTAGGTCACCAGCACCAAAACATCTCGCTTCCCCCCCCCCCCCCCCCCCCTTCAACGGCTTTCCCGCGGGTAAAGCGTCCCCAAGCATCGGTCATCCCAGTCGACCAGCAACGCCGCAGCCTTCCCGCCCTTTCGCCGTATCCGTGTGTCAATAAATGCAGGTGCCCTGTCAAGTGTCTCCCCCCCCCCCCTTCCTTTCTCTCCCCTTTCTTACGATGAATCTTTGAAAAGCTGCACACCGTCACCTCCGAAGAATACCCCCTGAAGAAGGAGCCGAATTGGCTCCGAAACGTCAGGTTAATACTTACCCTTACTTGGTGGGAGTCACTGTCGAAGTCCTATTCAATACAGAAAATACAATGTTTCGAACGGGACTTGTGACTGGTGCAACTGGGTAAAAAAAGTGAAATTGTCATGCTAAAAGTGCACTCTGCCGCTGCAGCGCGAAGTGCGTGCATCGCAATAACATACATTGTAGGTACGTACTGTGCCCTGCCTCCCCAGGGTACAGATCTTAGGGTTGCTTACATAAAATCATATTGAAATATTTGGCATGAGGAAAAATGAGCACTGCACTGTGAAACTCTATGCCGCCGCACTCGCCTGCTGCGTTCTGCCGCAGACTCCCTCAGCCGGTGCTCGGGAAGTGAGCGCGCGCGCCATCTGGTGAGCTTCTACACAATATGCCTCGCGCCGAGACCGCCGCTTCTTCCACTACCCAATATTTTCTAGTGCATTGTAGTGCACTGTAGGACAGGCAGATCGGCTGCGGAGGCCGGAGTACATGGAGCGAATAACCGGCGTCCGAGAGACGAACTTCGTCGGGCGGCGAACGTCCGACGGCCGGCGTCAACGCCGTCAAGATATTTGCCGTCCGCAGCCGATCTGCCTGTCCAGACATTTTCGTCGGGCGAACGCCGCCGCCGGAAGCGTCTAGCGCTCAGCGGTGGACGACAGCCAATAAGGAGGCACTAGTTCCGGTCGCAATGCATGCGGGTGTATCGCGCGCGCGCGACGTTTCGTGTTGTCTGCAATCGCGTTGGTGTTGCCGTGTCTGCATGTCTCTACACCGATTGAGTAGTTCCCAGTATGATCTCTCAGGAATCGCGTTGTATTTGTACATCCCATATCCGCTGATCTGCGGGCAAACAGACAAGCAGTGCAAGCTCTCTACAACAAGCTTCAACAGAAATCTTCTGATCTCAGAGGCCGCATGCTGTCGTCATGTCTATCTCCCGACTTCCCCGATAGATGGCGCTGGCATCGGATATTTCTCTCGTTAAGCTTAGACGCGTTCGAAACGAGAAGCGATCTCGAAAACTACTCAAGGTTATCCATAATACTCTGTCGTCGAAGCCGCTTGAGACTAAGCGAAAGCCGTTTACGTAGTCATTTGCTACCAACGAAGTGAATTCTACAAGGACAATGCCAAATTCAGTTCGAAGCGGGCGGCCGGGACCGCCGCCAACACGGCGGCCAACTTGCGGCGGCGTTCCGCATGTATCGCGACACAGCGAACATCCTGCGTCGTGTCGCCGCGTCGTTACTTCACGCGTGAAGTCATAGCCTCCTCTATAACTTTTGTGCCTGCGCGGTCGGTCCCTCACCGCCGTCCCCTGAACGCCTCGGCGTTCCCCTAGGGGCGCTCGCGTCCCATAATAGCTCACTCGGCGTTCGCTGCAACAGCAGGTGCACACCGCTACGCTGCGGTTTTCCCGCCGCGTGCAAAATTAGTTTACGTGCTTGTTCTAAAACTCTGCTTGCCAGTTGATGTTCTTTCTAGTGTGGTGCGTGTCCCCAAAGTGCTTTGCTAACTGCAGCACTCACTGAGACAGCCGTGCCTGTGTGCGCTTTCTTCCAACTTTTGGTCGACTCGGGTAAGTTCTCTGTTAAATGTGTTACATCGTAAAGAAAATTCACTTGTTTCAAGGCAACATGCCTAAAAGTGGTATTTTTGTTGTGTGCAGCACTACCGATAAAGAGAAAAGGCGACTGTCCAAGCTCAGAAGTTTGGTTGCGCCCCGAATGCTGCACAATGCCATACTGCTGCGTACCGCACTGCAAATCATGGAGCGGCCGGAAAGAAACCGGAGTATCATTCCACGAAATTCCCAGTGACCAAGAACTTCGCGAAAAGTGGCTTAAGGTAATCTCGAGAGACAACTGGACCCCAAATAGCACATCTTGTTATTCCACTGTTTGTAGCCGACACTTAATTCGTCCCGTCCGACTTTAAAGAAGGGTGCACGACGCGAAGACTGAAGAAAGGCGTTGTGCCCAGCGTCTTCCAAGAGTATCCATCATATTTGCAGCCTCGAAAGCAAACCGAAAGAAGTGATGCAACCCTCAGGAAGCGTACCACGACCCTCGAGGAGCATCTCGACAGGGGGAAGACGTTGCTCCCAACACCAGATGTTGCTGCACTAGCAATGGTTGGTGGATATATCGCACGAAAAATCCACGAAACCATTTCCTGTGATGAATGCTTCACTCTAGTAACGAAACCAAACACTTCTACGCCATCGGATGCCTTAATTAGGCACCAGGACAGAGCTGGACTCCTCTATCCGTCTGTTGAGCTTGTAATGTTTCTGCATTCGCTAAAGAAGTACCTGGAAGTTTTCCTCGCAAAAGCGAGAAAGATGAAGCAGCCACTGAAGGCTGCCGTTGACAACGCCGCGAAAGTACTTCAGAAACGTGAACAACTCAAGTGGTCAGCCCCAGGCCATTATGAAAAACTCTTAGGACGTTGTGCTTATGAAGTTTCTCCGTCCACTTTTTGTGAACTTCGCGACGAGCGTGACTGACAAACACGACTTTGCGAAAGATTTCCACGCCAAACCGTTGTCTCGAAAAGTGCTCAAGCTATGAGCGCGAAATCAAATATAAAAGTTCGCATTGCATTCCGCATACAGTGTTTGTGTTAAAAATTGTATGTGTGCATCCTATTTAGCGTATACGCATAGTCTAATGCCATGAAGACGTTTCTAGACGATCACCAATGCAAGCGTGCACATAGGCCACGTCGTCTGCTGTTATTGTGGGATCGGGGCGGCTTCTAGCGGCAAGCACCGGAACTATGAGGGACGGACGGCGCCTGTGTATTCCGCGCCAATGGATGGATGGAGAAAACTTTATTTCGTCAAAAAGCATGTGCGGACGATTCCGTGTTAGATGGCCATCAACCCATGGTTGACGGCGACCTGGGTGGCCCACTCCACGACGCTGGTCTGTACGACCGGGTCTGAGCTGGCCAACACGGCCTCCCACTGCTCGAGAGAAGGATCAGGCATAATATCCACCGGTGGCGACAATATGCTACATTCCCATATGATGTGGTCATAGGTTGCCAGTTCCTGGCACCATCTGCATTCCGGCTTAATCTCCTCCGGGTATATTTTGCTCAACACGTATGGATTGGGAAAAGACCTAGTCTGCAACCTTCTCCATATGCATTCCTGCGCCTTAGTCATCTTCTTGTCTGGGGGTGGGTAAATCCTCCGCTCCAGCTTATAGTGGTTTGTAATGTCGTGAAAGGACACCAGCCCATCTCTCGTGGACCTCCCTGGAACGACCAGCCCGCCTGCTCGGCTGACGAAACCTCGAGCATTTATGTGAGCCGCCTCGTTCCCAGGATTCCCAGAGTGTGCTGGCACCCAGACAATTTCCACCTCCCTAGTCTCTCGTCTCGTGGCCCTATTCAGCAATTGTGCCGCCGTGACAGAAATTCTGCCCCTTGCCAAATTTCGGATGGCTGTTTTTGAATCGCTGAGAATCAGGTCAGATTCAGTATTAGCTATAGCTAGCGCTATTGCCGCTTCCTCTGCAGTTTCTGAGGAGCGGGTTTTGACCGATCCAGAGGCGATCGAGCGTCCCCGTCCGTCCACCACCGCAATCACAAATGCGTCCTTGTCCTTGTACTCCGCAACGTCTACATAGACTGCCCCGTTGTACTTCCCGTACTTAGCATGTAAAGCTCTAGCTCTTGCCTTCCTGCGTTCCTCATGATGTATCGGATGCATATTCTTGGGCAAAGGCTTTATGTATAAGGTCTTGTGGAGTTCCCGCCGCACCTGAGTTTTCATGTCCCCGACAGGAGCCTTAACCCCAATACCGATCCTCTCCAATATGTCCCTGCCCGATTTAGTTTTCGAAAGCCTAGCGAGCTGCATCACCAAGTGTGCCTCCCGTAGTTCTTCCAGGGTGTTATGCACCCCTAATCTCAGCAGCCTTTCGGTAGGCGCATTGTTAGACAGCCCAAGGGCCGCCTTATACGCCTGCCTAATCATAGCATCCACCTTGCCTTTTTCCGTCGCGTCCAACTTCATATAAGGCGTCGCATAAACTATCCTACTGAGCACAAACGCCTGTACTAGCCTACACAATTCCTTTTCCTTCACCCCTCTTTTGCGATTGGCGATTCTTCTGATTAGTCTCACGGTGGCGTTGACCGTATTTTTAAGCCTTGCCAAAGCCTCCCTATTCTTCCTGTTAGTCTGCAGATACAGACCTAGAATCCTAATCGTTTGGGCCTCAGCGACCGGCATACCCCCCACCTTCACCTCTAGCGGGGGTGGCGGAACACAGTGCCTCGCATGTAGTCCTCGTGGTTTGTCCCTAACCACAAAAAGCTCGGACTTGGGCTGAGAGCACGTGAGTCCCGCCTCCCCCGCTAGCTTTTCCACAATATCCACTGCTCGTTGCAGTGTATCCTCCAGTTGTCCGTCACTGCCCCTGGTAACCCATAGAGTAATATCGTCCGCATAGAATGTGTGTTTTAGTCCCGATATCTCTTCCAGCTTCGGCGGTATCTTAATTAAGGCGAGGTTAAACAGGAACGGCGAAAGAACCGACCCCTGCGGTGTCCCTCTGGCCCCCAACGTGAAGGAATCCGATTTCGCTTCTCCGACCACAATCTCTGCAGTCCTGCCCTCCAAAAATGATCTGATGTAGCGGAAGGTTCTACCCCCTGGTCCTATGTCTGATAGGTTCCTCAATATTGCCTCATGGGCAACATTGTCAAAAGCTTTATTTAGGTCGAGCCCCAAGATAGCCTTGGTGCCCGTACCGTACCCAGGATCAATCACGTCCGTTTTCAGCTGTATCATGACGTCCTGCGTAGACAAATTGGCCCTGAAGCCAAGCATCGTTGCAGGCAGAAACTCCTTGTCCTCAGCATACCCCTGAAGCCTGTTGAGGACCACGTGCTCCATCAGTTTGCCCACGCAGGATGTGAGCGAGATGGGGCGCATATTCTCAATACAGAGCTTCTTCCCTGGCTTAGGAATAAATATAATCCTAGCATGCTTCCACTGTGCCGGGATCTCCCCGGCCACCCAATACTTGTTCATCAAGTCGGTGAGCGCTCCCACCGACTTGAAATCCAGGTTTCTTAGCATTTTATTAGTAACCCCGTCCGGACCCGCGGCCGACGTAGTACAGAGCTGCCCCAGGGCAAACTCCACCTCCGCCACCGTAAAGTCCTCATCTAGTACCGAATTTTCCTCTCCCGAGTAGTGCGGCAAGCAACCGCCTGCCCCACCGTTTATGTAACGATCCCGGAGTTCCTGCATAAATTCTGCAATCGTGCCTTGATATTGATGCACTAATCTAGCTATTTGTCCCCTTTGCGCCGACTTAGTTACCGCCGGATCTAAAAGGTGCCTCAACAACTGCCATGTCTTTTTGCATCCGAATTGACCATTCATCCGATCACAAATCTGTCCCCACTGCTTGCACTGCAAGTCCAACGTGTAAGTTTCGATTTCTCGTTCTAGCTTGGCCATCCTCCTACGGAGGACTCCATTATGTTTTTGTTTCCTCCACCTCCTCAAGAGACTCGCGTGCGCTTCCCACATGTGTAACAATCTAGAGTCCGCCGTATAGCCCTCCTCCTCCATCGGAACCTCTTCCGTGGTACCCTTTACATCCTGCTTGAGCGCCTCAACCCATGCTTCCAGGTTCTCGATTTCCGCAATCGCGGTGTCTGCCCTGGTTTTCCGAAATCTGTCCCAATCCGTCACTCTAGGCCCATTTACCTTGTCTTTATGCTTCGCAGCACTAAACACCGTGGACAGGATATAGTGATCACTCCCCAGTGCCTGTCCCGTGTTTACCCACTTTGCAGCCCGGATACCCTTCAGAAATGTGAGGTCTGGAGAGGTATCAATGCTCACGCTATTGCCTATCCTCGTATGATCTTGCGGGTTGTTCAAGAGCGTCCACCGCAGGTCCTGGGCCACCTGCCAAAGCCGATTGCCCTTTGGGCTGGCTCGGATGTAACCCCACTCCGGATGCGGCGCATTGAAATCCCCCACCACTATAAGCTGAGCTCTAGCCGCTAGCCGTTGGGTCTTCATTAGGAGCTGTGGCAAGCCGAACCCCTTATCTTTTGGAGAACTATAAACATTAAGTATAAAGAGACTCTTATCATCCTTTCGTTTGGGCACAATCTCTAGCAGGACGTAGTCCTCCCTGCTGCAATCTATGGTATGCTGAATTGCCGTGGTGTTGCGATGGACTAGCACGGCTGTGAATACGCTCGATACACCCCCTGGATCCATCCCTGGCGGTGTATATGCCTTAAATCCCGGTAATTTCACCGAGCCACTAGCCTCTTGTAAAGCTATAATGTCCGGTTTACTATCCAGATTTTGTATGTGCAACTGCAGGTTCCCCCGCTTGCGACGGAAGCCCCTGCAGTTCCACTGCCAAACCTCAATTTGTTGGCGAGGGGCCATGATGAGGCACTAAGTTGACTAACATCGGCGCTTGGTCCGACTACGGCAGGAAGTCGTGCCTCCAATAAAGTATGGAGCTGCCGAAACATGTCCATAACCTGGGTTTGGAAAGTCCGAGATTCGTTGGTGAAGGCGTCGAAACGCTCCTCAATTTTGTCTAGTCTGGCTTCGATCTTCCCGACCCGAGCCTCCAACCTATCCTGTCTGTCCTCCAGTTTCCCTACTCTATCGACAAGAGCACTCACATCCGCCTTAAGACTAGTCACTTTAAACGCCGGCTGTGGCGTGTCCGCCGTCGACGTCTCTGCCACCCTCTTTGCATTAGTTCCCTCATCCGCCGGCGGCGGCCTCTTGACCGGCCCTCGATTCTCCACTTCCATAGCTGAGCTCTCCTGCACGCGAGAACCCGCGGCCTGCGCCACTTTTTGTGGGGCCTGCATCACCGGTGCCAGTACCCCTTGTCCTTTGCCGCCTTTAAGCGCGCGTTCCATGTCTGCCATTCTGGCTTCCATCTTTTTAATAGTATCGCCCTGCTGCTGCACCTGCCTTTTCAGCTCCCTCTCTCGAGCAGTCTCATTCGGGGCGCCCGTGTTTGGCCAGCTCACCTTTTTTGTCGTGTCGTTTGCACTGTTTGCACTCCTTTCATGACTGGAACCTTGTCCTCCTGCTTTGCCAGCCCCGGCTCCTGGCAGTGGCGGGAAGGAACCCGACCGGTCCCTGCTCTTGTTTCCGTCTCTCGCACCGCTCGATGACCGCTCCGTGGGCCTCGAGCGCTGCTCCTCCTTGCCATCTTGGCTCTTGTCTTCACTGCTCTGCTGCCGACCCGGTGGCTGCTTGCGGGCTAGACGAAACTTGCAGTTCCGACTCCCCGTGTTGTGCGCCCCATGGCACACAATGCAGTCCGGTGTGCACGTCAGCGACTCTCCTTCAGGCGGTGCAGGATGGTCCTTCCCGCAACGGCGACATAGATTAGTCTGCGGACGATAGCAAACGTCCGCTCGATGTCCCACTCGTCTGCAGTTGTAGCAGGTCTCAACTAATTCTCTATACGGAATCACAGCGTACAGACAGTTCCAGTAAGTGACTTGCCAGGGAACACGTTTCCCCCCAAACGTGATCTGAATCGCCTTCGACTTGCCCAAAGGTCTTGCATCCAGAATTTCCATGCCTTCATTCTTCTTCAGGAATCCTGCCCGAATTTCTTCCACCGGGCATCCGTCGTAAGCATTGTATATGACTCCCCGCACGGAGTTCTCCATCGCCGCCACGTACGCCGAAACCGGAAGGTCGCGACCGCCCAGCTTAAGCGTTTTTACACTCGCATATGCCCCACTGCGATGTATACACGGCGTGCTCACCGTCATCGTGTTGTTCGTCTCGTTGACCCGAACCAGGTCCTCTTCCGCTGCAGTCGCACTCGTCAGCTTCGCTGCCGCTCTCATTGCAGATCCGAGTTCCCTCGGTGTCACCACACTCAAGTCCCAATTCTTGGGTCTGCACACAACCTTGAAATCCTTGGCCGGCATCTTCAGAAACGGTCGTCGTTTCTGCCGCACCGGCGCTCTCCCCCGCTTGACTTGCTCCGCTCCGAGCGCCTTGCGTCCGTCGCTGCCCGCCTGCGTCTCGCGAGGCGTACTCTCGGCGTTGTCGCCGTATAGAGACTTCTTGAATCGGTCTTGTGCCTTCAAAACCGAGGTCCATTCTCCCGCCTCGAACTCTTCGGGCGTTATAGACTCTCCCTCAACCGAGTACTCCAACATCTTCAGCCTCACAAAGGCCCACAACCCCCAAGCACGGCCCCGAAGCCCGGCGTCGCCGGCGTCGGCTAGGCCTAGAGATAGCGTCGGCTCGGCCTATCTTGGAGCCGCGGGGTTGAGTGGAAAAACCGTGGTAAGACGCCTAAAAAGGGGGTAAACTTGCCGACCTTTGGTGTCCGCAGGTGCAGGGCAACTTCCTGAAGATGAGTGCACCAAAAGCAAGTCCAAAGTAGAGCACGTTCCGCCGAAAAACGGTCGCAAGGCCGGAGCCCATGCGAAGCACGTCCGCACAGCGTCCCGCGCTCTACGGGGACAACGCGCGGGCACGAAAAGTATAGAGGAGGCTATGGTGAAGTTCGTCGAGAAAGTTCGCTCCATGTATCCCGGGCTTGACGCGTGAAGTTCGTCAAGAAAGTTCGCTCCCGGGCTTTAGCCCGGGATACATGGAGCGAACTTGGAGCGTGGTTGATTGCCCGTGCTCTCGCGAGTTGACCCATTGGTTATCGCCAGAGCAAGTAGCATAGCCGCCGGGGCTTTTCCTAGCGGCGTGTCCCAGCTTCAGCCTGTGCTCTCGCCGCGACGTGCTATAGGCGCCTGTTATTGTATTTTCGCCCTGGTGCAGGACCCATTTGGCTCCCCTCCGTGCGGGCGTTTGGGCAGTGCTGGTGCCGACGGTTTCAGTAAATGGTTTCCGTCAACTCAGGGCTTTACTGTGTTTTTGCGTGCGTCGCTCGGTAGCGCCTTGCGGCCTCTGAGCTCGCGCGCGAGCGGTGCTGGAGGCGACTGTAGTGTCCATGCATAGCACCTTTTTTAATGTAGGAAGGCAACCCTGGTAGAGAGCAGGGGAGCTTCCAAGATGGCTGCGATGTAGCACAAATAAACCCGTGTGCGTTCCCGACACAATCGGTCGTAATCGGTCTTATCACTCCAACTACGGCACGTTACAATGGTGACGAAGATGCGTCTGAACTACGTGAAGGCTGCCAAGCAACTATTTTAAACGGAACGAAGATATCAGCACACATCGACCGAACTTCTACTTTGCGGTATGGCGCACAGCATGCTTCCCTCGTTTTCTTTCTTCGACGCGCGTGCCACTGACGCCAATAACGTCGGCACCGAATGGTTGAAGTGGGTGAAACGCTTCGAAAACTTCATCGTAGCCTGCGGCATCACAGCCGACGCCCGGAAGACGGCCCTTACTACACTACGTTGGTGAAGAAGTTTATGACATTTACTGTTTGCTACCTGATTCTCCCGCAGCCGCAACTGCGTCTACCGTTTCAAGCACCGATGGCTCCAGCAACGCAACGCCTCTCTACACCGCAGCACCCAAGAAGCTCGATGGCTATTTTGCACCCCGAGTGAACACTACCTTCGAGATTTACCGCTTCCGTCAAGCCAAGCAAATGGAAAACGAATCACTCGACGCGTTCTACGCCAGACTACGACAGCTAGTTAAGCACTGTGCTTTCGCCGATGCCGACACCGAAATCAAGAATCAAATCCTCCTGTCTACAGTGTCAACACGTCTACGCCGGTATGCCATGCAGCATGACCTCGACTTGCAAGGAATTCTCAAACAAGGCAGGTTGTTTGAAGAGGTCGAGCACAACATTTCTGTGATCGAGCAAGAACGTCAGCAGTACAAAGAAAACTCAGCGTCAGCGTCTACACTTGCAGTGAACTCCAAGCGCATCTCGCGACCTCATCAACCGAAGTACCATGGGAAAGCGCCATCGCGGCCTCGCGGGCCTCCGCGCCATCAAAGGACAGACGCAACATGCTACAACTGTGGAAAATCATGGCCTCATATTGAGGGACGCTCCAGTTGCCCCGCTCTTGGCAAACAGTGTAATGCTTGTCGCAAAACTGGACACTTTGCTAGTGTGTGTCGTTCAACACGCAAAACCGTGCATGCAGTCGTGCGGGAAAGCAGCCCTGACAGTGATGAACACGTCTTCATGACTTCCTCTCACTGTCGCCCAATCACGGCCTCTCCCCAGGTGGATCTCAAACTCGATGGCGAGACCGTCCGTTTTACCATTGACACTGGTGCTACCGTGTCTGTCATCGGTTCGAATAGCTTGAAAAAGCGTTTGCGCACGGAAACGCTGTCCAAGACGTCCAAGAAAGTATTTGCTTATGGCGCAAATTCTCCTTTACCGCTACTCGGAAAGTTAGATGTTCTCATCACCTACAAGAACAGCAGCAACCATGAAACTGTCTATGTTGTGTCCGGAGACTGTACCCCACTACTTAGTTTCTCTGCAGCTTCCCGTCTAGGACTAGTCCAAATCATGTACAGTGTAGTACAGTGTGGGAGAGGTGTCAAACAGACTGGATCCGATAGTGGCCTACCCAGACCTTTTCAAGGGAGTGGGCTGTCTAAAGGACTTCCAAGTACACCTCCATGTTGACCCCCTTGTTCAACCAGTAGCGCAACCTCACAGACGCATCCCCTTCTCCATGCGAAAGCCACTGGAAGAAGAGCTTGAAAGGCTACAGTCCCTCGGCATAATTGAAAAGACTGAAGGACCAACCCCTTGGGTATCTCCAATCGTGGCAGTACCGAAACCACATGACCCCGAGCATATTCGAATGTGTGTCGACATGCGCTGTGCTAACCAAGCCATACAGCGTGAGAGACATGTCACACCGACAGTGGACGACATCCTTGTTGCTTTGAATGGATCCATCTTATTCTCTAAACTGGATCTGAAAGATGGATACCACCAATTAGAACTTGATGCATCATCTCGTGTGATCACCACATTCTCTACACATGCTGGACTCTTCCGATACAAGAGACTCAACTTCGGAATCAACTCAGCAGCCGAAGTGTTCCAGGACACCATCCGTCAGGTTCTAACCAACATCCCCAATGTGCTCAACGTAAGCGATGACATATTGGTGTATGGAAAGACTGAGAAAGAGCATGATGAAGCTTTGAAGGCGACACTGGAATGTCTACTTGCAAGTGGCTTCACATTGAACGTCAAGAAATGCAAATTCTACCAACAGGAACTTACCTTTTTCGGGCATGTGTTCTCAAGCATAGGTGTACACCAGACCCCACTTAGGTGTCTGCAGTAATCGGTGCCTCACCACCCACCAGTGCCTGTGAAGTGAAATCTCTCCTTGGTCTTGTTAACTACTGTGGTCGGTTCATACCGAATCTGGCCCACCTCACCCAACCACTCAGGAAACTCGCAGCCAAAGGAGAGGACTGGTGTTGGACAGACATACAGCAAAGTGCCCTGGACGAACTGAAGAGAAAGCTTTCCGAGGCCACAGCTCTTACCTACTTTGACCCAGGAAAGGACATCACACTCATTGTAGATGCTGCTCCTCATGGCCTAGGTGCCATTCTCACGCAGACATCCGGAAGCGAAACCAGGGTGGTAGCATATGGGAGTCGTGCCCTTTCTCCTGTGGAGGCACGCTACTCTCAAATTGAAAGGGAAATGCTGGCTGTAGTGTGAGGAATTGAGCACTTTCACATCTACCTGTATGGGGCAGCATTCCACCTACTAACGGACCACAAGCCATTGGTCAGTATTCTCAGCAACCCCCGCTCCCTGCCTTCAGCACGGCTAGAGCGTTTGGCACTTCGAATTCAACAATACACCTTTGAAGTGCAACACACTAGTGGTCCAAGCAACACATCTGACTACTTGTCCCGCCACCCAGTAAGCTCCACAGAACCAGTTCGGCGCATGGAGTCTGTCGCTGAGCTGTATGTGAACTTCATCGTGTCTCACAGCCTACCTCGTGCCATGACCATAAAGGAGGTAACCGAAGCGACGTTAGCTGACCCGGTGATCAACTCACTCAAACAAGCCCTAAAGCAACCCCAGAAAGGCAAACATTGGAAGAACACAACTCTACAGCCTTTCTATCGCGTTGCGATAGAACTGTCAGTCTCCAAGGAAGGCCTTGTGTTAAGAGGCACGCGGATAGTACTGCCAGCACAACTTCACACAAAGGCGGTGCACCTTGCACATCGAGGCCACCAAGGCATTGTCAAGACAAAACAGCTGTTGCGTGAGAAGGTGTGGTTCCCAGGGATAGACTCTCTAGTGGACCAGACAGTTAAGAGCTGCCTGGCATGCCAAACTAACACACCGGTACACCATCGAGACCCTTTACCAATTCAGGAGCTTCTTCAAGGCCCGTGGACAGAACTGTCGTTAGATTTTGCTGGCCCTTTCCCTGATGGCAAGTATGCCATGGTAGTTGTGGATGATTTCTCCAAGTACCCAGTCGTTAGCATCTTACACACTCTTGCAGCACCTACAGTCATCAAGCAACTGCGCACTATATTCGATCAGTTCGGCTGTCCGGAAATTGTAAAGTCAGACAATGACCCACCCTTTCAGAGTGAGGATTTTGCAGAGTTTGCTAGCGAGCTTGGATTCAAGCATCACCGCATCACTCCACGGTGGCCAGAGGCTAACGGGGAAGCCGAACGATTCATGCGCACCCTCAAGAAGTCGATACTCGCAAGTCGTGTCAGCCACTTGGATTGGACCAATGAGCTTCAGTCATTCCTCCTGGCTTACAGGTCCACACCCCATGGTTCCACAGGAAAGTCTCCGTTTGAACTTCTATTTGGGAGACCCATGAGGAATCTTCTACCGACACTTGCTGCTGATACTCAGAACTCAGCTCACTCTGAGGCGAGACAGAATGACACCCAAAGAAAAGCATACAACAAGCAGTACGTCGATTCTCGGAGACACACCAGTCACAACCAGCTGCATGTTGGACAACAAGTCCTCTGCAAACAAGACAGGTCAAACAAGTTCTCGTCTTACTATGACCCCCACCCATAAACAATCACCAAAGCCACTGGCTCCAAAATCACAGCGTCCAGAGATGGAGTGTCGATTTGTCGCAACTCTACTTCTTCAAAGATGCGAGCACAGTTCAAATGGAACGACACCAGGACCAGCCCGACATGCCAGATCTGGACGATGCAGCTGTGCCAAGTAACTGTGACCCTCCAAGCCACCGCACAGCTACTCCTGGTGAAGCTCCACCAGCAACTACCAAGACCGCCTCACAGCGGTACCCCCAACGAACAAGGCAACGACCTGAGCGCCTGAAAGACTATGTGTGAACAAAAGTGCATTTTTCTTTTTCTACTATGTGTTTGAACAAAACTGAATTTTCCTTCCCTGAGGGGATGATGTAGTGTCCATGCATAGCACCTTTTTTAATGTAGTAAGGCAACCCTGGTAGAGAGCAGGGGAGCTTCCAAGATGGCTGCGATGTAGCACAAATAAACCCGCGTGCGTTCCCGACACAATCGGTCGTAATCAGTCTTATCACTCCAACTACGGCACGTTACAGCGACGGCTGACGCGGCCCTGTGGCTCGCTGAGCTCGAACCCGCGGTGGTTGGTCTCCTGTGAGACACCAAGAACCCACAAAGTACAATATCACTTTGCACGAGAAAAAAATACCAAGAACAATAGGCGCAGAGAAGCCATATACCTTAAACAACACAATTAAAATATAACTAAGAAGAGGAGGAGAAGGAATGAACGTTTATTATTAGAAACAGCGAGAAAGCGTTCTTTCTTCGCCCTAGGTGGGCGGCTCTCTCAGTCCAGAAAGCCGTTGGCTAATGCCGCAGCCCGGGCCCGGTCCACCAGACTTCGCTGATCCTCCAGGCTCTGTGCCGATAACATTGCCTCCCACGTTTCTTCGATGGCTTGTGGTGCATGATAATTCCATGGACATATGTATTCGTTTGTAGTCTGCGGAGGGCGGTGGTTTCTTGCTTGCTTAATTTTGGATGTGTTAAAGGGTATTGTCTTCCTTTGAGTCGATAATGTTGCAGTATTACGGCGTAGTTGATGGGAATGTCCTCCACCTTCGTCGATTTCTGGATCCCGTGCGGCAGGAAATCCCGGCTGCTATGCCCTCGGGAGACAGCATGTGCTGCTTCGTTTCCTGCCAGGTGTTCGTGGCCTGGAGTCCATACGACATAGGTTTCGGATAGTTCTTGGCGTCTTGATAGCTCTTTTAGAATTTTCACGGCTGCGGCAGAGATTCGACCTTTTTGTAAGTTTCTACATGCCGTTTGCGAGTCGCTCAAGATGGTTGCGGTGTCCTTGCATGTGGCGATGCCGAGGATGATGGCCACTTTCTCCGCCGTTTCTGGATTTCTGGCCGGTATGGTGGCAGCGACTAGCTCATTCCCTTTGTTGTTGGTCACGGTAATTGCGTAGGCTCTTCTACCTGGGTATTTTGCCGCATCTGTATATCTCGCGTTGGGGTTCCTTGAGTATTTCTTGCTTAGCGCTCGAACTCTTGCTTGTCTTCTGTCTTTGTGGTGTGTTGCATGCACAACAGGTTCGCGGGAAAATGGCTAGAGTGATAGATAATAGACGTGAACCCCGAGGAAAGTGCACGAAGTACCTGAGGAATCGCCAAAGAATGTCCGCTAAATCGCTTTGGATATCGCTAAATATCCAAAGAATGTGTTTAATGCGTTAGTATTCTTGCGGTACTTGACGCGCTTTCCGGAGGTTATCTGTGTTTGTAGTGATGAATGTTTGTATCTAACCATTTTCCCACTTATCGATGCGTTCGAATGGGAAACGCATCGAGCTGCTGTGCTGAGAGATCCAAACCAGCATCGGACCAACTTGGGTCACTGCAGCTGCCCTACTGAAAAATCCATATGCCCCATAACTCCCGCATCCAATAATCCGATATAAAACATATAGGATCCCGTATAGAAACCAGTTTTTCCTATATGTCATATGATGTTATTGGATATAGGAGTTATAGGGAATACGGGGTGTTTTCAGTAGAGTGGGTATGTGGCAAAGTGTACAGGGTCGTCCACTCTTGGGGTGAACACCGCTCAGCGTGGAGCGCCAGAGCTTCCGGCGAGCGGTCGCGCATCGAAGCGAAGCGGCGCAGGCGCACAGCCTGCGCAAGGGGAGGTGCCTCACGTCGGGTGCTGCAGCGCTGGAGCGCGCCACTCTTGCTCGAGGCGGCGTCGAGGGAAAGCGTGCTTCCCTATTCACGAACTGGAGCATTTTGCCGCTGGTTTTGTCTACAGCTTCTGAACAGCCTGCTTAGTCAATATGCATAAACAGAAACCAGCTTCTCAGCACATAAACGACATAGCATTCTTTTTGTAAGTGATGAGGGTAAAAGTAAAAAGTTATTTTTGCGCGCTATTTACTACTCTGGAAAATCTCATATGCATATTCTCACAAAAATTTAATAATTTGTTAATTGTGGGGTATACATCCCGAAGCGACACATGATCTCTGCGTTACGCCATAGAGGTGGGCACCGGGTACATTTGGTAAAGCGGATACATTTGGTAAAGTGGCATTTGGTTGAGTGGGTGAAACCTAAATATGAATACCGGCAAAGGAACGCTACCCACGGACAAACCATGCTGTAGCCGTCGTGGGGAAGTCGCGGTCCTTTGTGTCAGCCGAACTCGGTCACGATGATTTAGCCGGCGGTCATGACGCCAGCCCGGTGTTGTCTGCCGACCACTTGCCGGTGGTCGGCAAATGGGCTGGCCATTTGTAAAAGCCAAACCCAGCCCGATCCAGATGGCTGAGGTTAGGCCGTCTACTTTTTAACTGGCCATGGGTGTCGGTGCGATCTATACCGCCAAGCTCATTTTTTTGCTTGGGTCATGCTGGCCTCTCTTACCAGCTTACGATGCTGATACGCTGCTGCCAACGACTGCTCAACTAAGTGGCTGGTCGCTCCCAAGTGAAAGACTCTGGGATGGTTCGTTAAACCAAAAGACAGATGAAAAGCGCTCCTGATGGGTTTTCCGGATGCACTGCACCAACAGCTGTGGCAGTAAAATAAAATGGCACCAGCCTAAAAAAGAGCGCGAAAACAATACCTCTCTGTTCTTTTACCCTCACAAAAAATGCTAAGTCGTTTATGTGCTGAGAAGCTTGTTTCTGTTTATGCATATTGAGTAAGCAGGCTGTTCATAAGCTGTAGACAAAACCAGCGGGGAAATGCTACAGTTAGTCAAGCGTGCTTTCCCTCGACGCCGCATCGGAAGTTTGGTCGCCTGCGTTTTGTGAAGTGCACTTCACAGCAAAGCAAGAGCGGCAGACGACGTGAAGCACCTAGGTGCCCGTGCGCCTGCGCCGCTTCGATGCGCGGCCGCGCCGGTAGCTCTGGCGCCCCGCGGAGCACGGCCACGCTGAGCCGTGTTCACCCCAAGAGTGGACGACCCTGTACATGCTCTTCGAAGAACCTATTTCACGTCGACATGCGGGAACGCTGTTGGAAGAAACTCTTTTTGACGACGACTTGGGTCTCGGCTCGTGTTCAATGAAACGCTTTGATCACCGGGCCAGACGGCTCTTGAAGCTAAACATTTCGACAGAATTACCTGTCTGGTTGGGAAAATTAATTAAGACTTAGAGATTGACTCCAACCAAATAAGGAAATTTACTAGCCCGACGCTTCGGAACCAATTCGGCTCCTTCTTCAGGGGGTATTCTTCGGAGGTGGCGGTGTGCCGCTTTTAAAAGGTTCGTCGTAACAAAGGCGAGCAAGGGGGAGAGAGCGTAAGGTGCGGAGACACTTGGTAGGGCACCTGTTCGAGACAGACAAAAGAAATGGTGGGGGTGGGGGCTTCGGCGTCCCTGGTCGGCTGGGTTGACCGATGCTGGGCACTCTTTCGTCGCCGGAATGCGTTGACGAGGGACAGGGGGGGGGGGGGGGACGATATGTTTTGGTGTTGCTGACCTAGAGCGGGGGGTCCTTTCTTCCCTTCGTCGCGTCTGCAAGGCCATGAACATACAAAGAAGGAAGGATGCCCTTCACGCGGTTTATATTACCTGCCGTGTTCTGAATGTGCCAAGACTCCAGTAGTAGTAGCCTTTTTCGCCAGTTTGTCTCTGTTTGAAGGATTTGGGTTTCTTGGAAAGAAATCTTGTGGTCGGCGTCATCGGAATGTTCGGCGACGGCGCTGCGTCTTCGGTTGAATGTTCTAACGTCGTTTTCATGTTGTCTGGTTCTTTCTTTTAGATTTTTGGTTTCCCCGATGTACGACGCCGGACAGTCGGCACAGCTGATTTTATAGACGACGCCTTGAGCTTTTTTATTTGGTTGACGGTCTTTTGGTTTGGGAATGAGGATATTCAAAGTGTTCATCGGTTTATGCGCGACTTTGAGGCCTTCCTTTTTCAATATTCGGCTGAGAGCTTCGCTGGTACCTTTGACGTATGGGATGGACACTCGTTTCTGTGGTCGAGGGGGAGTCAACGGTTGGAGGTCTCGTAGTTTGTTTTTTATTTTTTGTTGTCAGGTTGTTTTTCGAATGAATTCCGTTGTAGAGCCGTTCCTTTTGAGTTCGTTGAGAACCGTTCTCCTTTCTTTCTTTTGATCTGATTCCGATGTGCAATGAGTTTCGACTCTTTTCAATAAAGAATTTACGACCGATGCCTTGTGGTTTGCCGGATGGTTGGATGCGAAGTGTAGGTAGTGGCCTGTGTGGGTTGGTTTTCGGTAGACTGAGAATTTTAGATTGCCGTTGGTTCGTGTAACTTGTACATCAAGGAATGGTAACGATCTTTTTTGTTCGTGCTCTGACGTGAACTGTATATCCGGGTCTATGGAATTTAAATGGCTCTGCAGGTTTTCGACTTGCGATTCCTTCACGATACAGAAGCAATCATCCATGTACCTGAGGAAAACTTTTGGCTTCGGGGAAAAAGTACTCAGAGCTCTGTCTTCGATATTTTCCATAGTTAGGTTAGCCATGGTGACGGAAAATGAGGCCCCCATGGGAGTTCCTTTCACCTGCTTGTAATAGCTGCCTCGGAAAGTGAAGTAGGTATTTGACAGGCATAGCTCGAGAAGGCGGCAGATCTCGTCTATACTCAAGGGAATTCTCTCGTCGAGTGTGTCGTCGCGTTCCAGGGCATCTCTTATTGCGGATATCGCTAACTCAATGGGTATTCTGGTGAACAAAGAGATCACATCAAAAGAGACCAGGCATTCATCATCTTCGAGGCGTACATTTGATATTGTTACGGAGAGATGCGTTTATTAATGAAATGATGGATGCGAGAGGCCTAGGGACCGATGATGTCACAGTCCGAACTCACGTCGTCTTCCTTCACTTTCAATCGTCCTCCCGTATCGTAGCAATTCCCCCCTTTGCAGACGATGCCCACCGGCCGAGTCAGTTGGAGTTCCGGTGGTGAAAACGTTTAAGACGGGCGACATGGACGACGTTGGTCTTGCTTGAGCGGCGGCCAGTAGACAAGAGTCGACAAATCACGTACGTGACATCACTGAGACGTGCCATAACGACAAAGGGGCCGGTGTAACGGGCCAAGAACTTTTGGTATAGGCCGCGCTTCCGAAGTGGCGTCCATAGCCACACCAAATCACCTTTCTCGTACGAGACGTGCTGATGGCGCTCGTCATAACGGGTTTTAGAGCGTTCTTGGGAGGCAAAAGTACGAAGGCGGGCGATGCGCCGGGCCTCTTCTGCGCGGCAAAGTGTTTCGGCCAGAGAAGATTCGGCGGTTTCGGAGAACGGAAGGATAGAATCGAGAGCTGTACGCGGTTGGCGGACGTATAGGAGATAGAATGGGCTGTATCCGGTGGTTTCGTGTTTTGCGGTATTGTAGGCGAAAGTTATGAAAGGCAACACAGTGTCCCAAGATTTGTGAGCGGAATCAACATACATCGCAAGCATGTTGATGAGAGTTCTGTTGGTCCGTTCAGTTAAGCCGTTAGTCTGTGGGTGGTACGGCGTGGCGTGACGAAAATGAGACGTCGAAAGCCGGAGAAGCTCTTCAACCACATCGGCAACAAATTGCCGGCCACGATCACTGATAATAACACGAGGGGATCCATGGCGTAAAATGACGAATGAGAGCATGAAGTGTGAAACTTCAGCGGCCGTTGCTACACGAATCGCCGCACTTTCTGCATAGCGTGTCAGGTGATCGACGCATACTATAATCCATCGGTTGCCTGTCGTTGATCGCGGCAGAGGGCCGAGCAGGTCAACACCAACTACCTCAAACGGTGAAGCAGGGGGCGTGATGGGATGCAGAAGTCCGGGAGGGCCGCTAGTTGGGCGCTTGTAGCGTTGACACAGTTCACAGCTCGCAACGTACGCTGCTACACTTTGGCGCATCTTTGGCCAGAAGAAACGTTCTTGTGTGCGCTGAAACGTCCTGGAAAATCCCATATGTCCAGATGTAGGGTCATCGTGCATTACTTGTAGCACATCACGTCGCAAGCTTGTCGGCACGACTAGAAGCAAACGGGCACCCTTGCCAGAATAATTTTGCTTGTAAAGAATGCCATCCTTTACAACGTAACGGCGTTGACCGTTCGCTTCGGAGATAAATAGAGGAGCCAGACTGGTGTCGCTGCGTTGCTCCGTGCGAAAGGTGGTAAGGTCAGGAAATAGAGGGTCAACAACTGCTAGGTATTCATCGAAATTGTCTGCGTCACACTCGGTCGTCGAAAGGGGAAGCCTTGATAAACAATCAGCGTCAGCGTGACGACGACCGCTCTTGTAACACACTTCAAAGTCATATTCTTGTAATCTTATGGCCCAACGAGCAAGACGGCCGGATGGGTCGCGTAGTCCGGTGAGCCAACATAACGAGTGATGGTCGGTGACAATTGAGAATCGGCGTCCGTAGATATACGGGCGAAACTTGTGGACAGCGAAGACGACCGCGAGACATTCTTGCTCCGTCACCGTATAGTTGCGCTCAGGTTTACTTAAACAACGACTGGCATAGGCAACCACATGTTCTATGGTGTCATGCCGTTGAACCAAGACGGCCCCGAGGCCTATACCACTGGCGTCGGTGTGAAGTTCGGTTGCAGCAGATGGGTCATAGTGGCGAAGTAAGGGCCCTGAGGTCAGTACGAACTTGAGCTGCTTAAATGATGACTCGCATTCTGCTGACCACTGAAAAGGCACGTCCTTGTTGAGTAGACATGTCAGGGGGTAAGCCAGGTCGGCAAATTTAGGCACGAAGCGACGGAAGTACGAGCACAAGCCCAAGAAACTTCGCAACTCTCGTAGTGACTGCGGTTGTTTGAAGCTGCTAACTGCAGCGACCTTTTGAGGGTCAGGCCGAACGCCGTGCTTGTCGACAAGATGACCAAGAACCAGAGTCTCACGGTTTCCGAAGTGACACTTCTTAGAATTCAAGGTGAGTGAAGCTCTCTCAAGAGATGTAAGAACGATGTCAAGACGGCGATTGTGCTCCTCAAATGTACGGCCAAAAATTACAACGTCATCAAGATAACATAGACAAATTTCCCACTTCAGTCCACGCAGAATAGTATCCATGAAGCGCTCAAACGTGGCTGGGGCGTTACACAAGCCAAACGGCATTACATTGAATTCAAACAGACCATCTGGGGTTACAAAGGCCGTTTTCTCCTTGTCATCCGAATGCATGGGAATTTGCCAATAACCGGACCTTAGATCCACGGAGGAGAAGTACGAGGCAGAATGCAAGCAGTCAATTACGTCATCAATCCTGGGAAGCGGGTATACATCCTTTTTGGTGATAGAGTTGAGACGTCGGTAATCCACACAGAATCTCCAAGAACCGTCTTTCTTCCTTACAAGGATCACAGGTGCAGCCCAAGGGCTGCATGACTCCTGAATGACCTTCTTCTTGAGCATTTCTTCCACCTGTTGAGCAATGATTTTGCGCTCTGCAGGTGAGACACGGTACGGTTTCTGCCGGATAGGATGAGCAGATCCCGTGTCAATCACGTGACGAGTACGTGACTCTGGCACATTAAATTGTTCCTCGCTCTGCGCAAAATCAAAGACTGCGGCATGCTTGGCCAGGACGTGGACCAAGGCTCGGCGCTTCTCTGACGGCAACGACTTGTTGACCATAGCCAGAAACTTGTCCTCTGTAGGGTGAGTGACAGCCACGTGGTCTACTGTTTCGTTGCTTAAAGCTGCGATACAACGACTGCTCGCATTTTGTTCGAAGAGGGCAAGCCGCATTCTACTGGGTAGCACGACAGGCTCACTAGAACAATTCAGCACCCATAATGAGGATCGCCCATCGGTAATAGAAATTGCGCAACGAGGCACGAGCACATTTTTCTTGACGCAGTTGAGGGGGACCGGCTCCACAAGGACATCAAACGTCCCAGCGTCTACAGCAGGGGTATCAACGGGCACTATCTTGATCGACTGGGGCGGCAAGCAAATATCGTCAGTGACGGCGAGGGTACCATGACAGCGCGGAGACCCCTCAGTAAAAGCGGATAACAAAATTTCACCAGCGCCGCAATCCACAGTGGCGCCGCACTCTCGTAGAAAGTCGATCCCCAAGATTACGTCGTGCGTGGAGCTAGCCAGAACAGCAAATTCTACCTTGAACACTCTGTGGCCTAAAGTTACACTCGCAACACACATCCCGACAGGGTACAGCGACTCCCCACTCACTGCACGGAATGTGGCACAGTTGTCCCAGCAAAACATCACTTTGGGTCCTAGCCGTGATTTAAAATTTAAACTCATAACCGAAACAGCTGCTCCAGTGTCTATCAAAGCCATCGTCGGAAGTCCGTCTACGAGGACGTGAACCTTGTTCTGCATCATCGAAACTGGTGGAGGCATGCGTGTGTGTTGTGACAAATGTTCGGCGACCTCACCTCCATCGGCCGCACCACCTAGTTTCCCGGCGGTGGGGAAGTGACACGGCGACCAGGCGATGGAGAACGGCGCCGGCGTGCAGTTGGGGGCGTCAAGCTTCGTACGGAGGCGGGCGAGTCGCTGCGGGTGTTCTGTCGGTAGTTGTTGCCCATGAACGTGTCACCACGGGAGTTCTGCTGGAAACTATTTCCGAAGTACGTGTCCCTTGTCCAGCGAGCACTACCGGGCCGATTGTTCCGTCGAGGAGACGCCGGCGGATTCTCGTAAAACCGTGGTTGTCCGCGACGGCGCTCAGGGCAGAATCGAGCCACGTGTCCACGGACACCGCACTGGAAGCACACAGGTGCCTCACGCAAATCACGAAACCTTCCACTAGGCTCTGTGTATTCGTGATGATCGTCCCACGATGACGCCATGGTACGTGGTTGGTTGAAGGCGTGCTGCGGGCCATCACGACGATGTAAGTCGTAGGTTGGTCGTTCCGGTGCTCGTGATCGAGGCGCATCGTCATGCCCCGTGGCATGAACGGACGCACACGTTGCGTCGTAAGGCAAATAGGCATCGCTGACGCGTGGTCTTGTCGCGGCGACAGCTTCACGTCGATCAAGTTCTTCGCGTACGATTTGTCGTATCGTTGACGCGAGATCGCAGGGTGGTATAGGACCGACGTCAACACTCGCAACGGTGGTGACGTTGGCGAGTCTACCAAACTTAGGTGTAATGCGCTTAGCCTTGAGAGTCTCAAACGTGCGACAATGTTTGATTACGTCGGCGACAGACTCCAAGGTGTCCTTTCCTATGAGGAAGTTGTAGACGTCCTCGGCAATCCCTTTCAGAAGATGTCCGACCTTGTCTTCTTCTTTCATGCGAGGGTCTACAGACTTGCACAATTTCAAGATTTCTTCAATGTAAATTGTGCAAGTCTCGCCTGGCACTTGAGCACGCTGCATCAAAGTCTGCTCAGAGCGCTTCTTCTTCAAAGATGGGTCCCCAAAGCAGCTCTTTACTTCATCCGATGATGTCACAGTCCGAACTCACGTCGTCTTCCTTCACTTTCAATCGTCCTCCCGTATCGTAGCAATATGAGCTTGATGAAATTTTCGGGGTTGCGCACGTGGGATGCTGTCCTTCCGGTGAGTGGTGATATAATCTGGTGCAAGTATGCGGATAGTGATCGCAGTGGGGAGCATGAGAAGTCTACGATTGGCCGTAAGGGGATTCCGGGTTTATGGAGTTTTGGCAAGCCGTAAAAGGCTGGTGCGGACCCGTTCCTGCACATTAATTTTAGATAAAGATTTCGAGAATTTGGGTGGTTTCGGAAAATTTCGACCAGCGTCTTATTCAGTACTGATTGGGTCCTTGTGGTGGGGTCCTTTTTTAATTTTTCGTAGTCTTGGCTGTTAAGGAGGGTGGACGCCTTTTCCTCGTAATCCTGCATGTTTAACACGACGGTTGAGTTGCCCTTGTCCGCTGGTAGAATTACAATGTCCCCATCTTCCTTCAGTAATCGCAGCGCTCTTATTTCGTCAGACGACAAGTTTCTTTCTCTTCGGCGGTTGTTATTGCACCTTATTACGCCTATTGCTTTTATTCTGAGCGGTTCCCGCACTTTAGGGTCCAGCTGCTGGATGCTGCTCTCGAGGGCGGCGACAATCTTGGGCAGGGGGAGGTTATCTGTGGTGACGTTGAATTTATGACCTTTTGCCAGGACTGATGTCTCTTCTGTTGTGAACTTTCTCGATGATAAATTCGTTACTGTGTGCTTGTCCAATACTTCTGGTTTTTCGGTTTGCTTGATTAAAGAAGAGAGTTTTTTCTCTTCTGCGTTTCGCGGTGTTTCTTTTGCTCTGAGGACGCAATGGTCTTCGCAAACGAATCAATTGATTTAAAAAGGTGGCTTACCTTGTGTTCGAGCTGTCTTCTGGGGAAGAACGCGTCGACTTCTTTCTTCCTAATCACTGTGTGGCACTCGTGTATCCGCGCTGTCACCAGTCTTTGCTGAGCCTTGTTGATGATGTCCCGGCCTTCCGCTGTGTTGATAGGTTGGCGTAGCTGGAGACTTCGTGGAACGATGTTTTGGTCTTTGCATTTCCGGGTGAAGTCTAAGTGGGTCTTGAAGGTGGAGATGCCTTTCAGGGCTCTGATATAGTTCTTTGCAAGTTGCACTGCCTCTTGTCCGAAGTCTGCACGTATAGACTTGAAGCTCTTCAATGAACGGCTCTTCAATGAACGTTTTTGATGCCGGGTATGTGCCAATCTACGATGACGAAAAAAAACCCCCTTAAATTTCTACAATGCTGAGCGGAATCAAATACATGTTACCAGGGTTCCCAAAAAACAGCCTGCTAAAGCAGGCTGCGCCACCAATGCACTGCGTTTGTGCCGCTCTTCAATCAACACCTTTCACGCCAACGCTTTAGCGGGCTGCGCGACGAATGCATTGGGTTTGTGCCACTTCTCACTATTGCCAACTTGGGTGCCACATAGCTGGATAGAACCAAGGTAATGCTGTTTGCCGTCGCTTGGAGCAATATAACTCGGACTATTTCTTGTACTTCGCCTAATTACAATTAGTTATAATCAATAAATTACTTTTCAATTTTATAATCAGAACAAGATTGTCTATAAAAAAACTGTAGGCCATCATGAAAAATTTTTGATTAATTTTTATGCTGCTCTATACTCGCGACATAAAACTCTTTTTCCGAGCCTGAAGGAAACCCGCTAAGGTACGCAAAAAGTGCCGCGAAAAATGCACGCGGCACTGTTTCAAGTCTAGCGGGCTCTTTTTAACACTTGGAAAAAAACCTTTGTGTAGCACACATGCTTGGCAACGTAATTCGTAAGAGAATGAATGTTCACTGCACTACGGAGCCTTGCTTCGTGTTGTTCTCAAATACTTTTCTATCGCAGTCAATGCTTCGCTTTTCGGACGAAAACGCGACTTTCTTCAACACTGCTCAGAAGCGTGTGATGGAGAAGAGGAAGAAGAAGCGTCATGGCCTCTATCGTAGTCCTCGTCATGTTTGCCCTGCTGCAGAGAAGTGTGGCCGCTCAATTTCAGGCCCACCTGGCGAAGTATACGCAAGGTGAGTCAGAGAAATGCTTTCGCTCTTTAGAGAATGCCTAGCGACGTGTCGTCGACGCGGACGCCGCCGGAGAACAAGAAGCGCACACGAAAGTATCGTAAACTGCGGTGCAGATGCAGGCAGGAAAGTGCGAGGAAGTCTGATCTTTATTAGCCAGACCTATAGGAGGAATGACCAGAGTGTAGCGACTGATGACGTCAAACATCTACAAGGAGTCGTCAGAAGAGACGCTCTAGGCAATGCGTGTTTTGAAACCAGAACTAATCCACGACACGGCTGACAATACTCATACCTAGAATTGAAGCCGCAATGCAGAGTGTGTTCGAGAACTGCCATAAGGTAACTTGCACTAAATTAACGGGAAATGTTTACCAAAAGAGCGCAAGACTGCTAGCTTCGTTGTGTCCTTTCAGGTTTCGTTCGCTAATAAGGAAATCCAGTCGCTGTTTCACGTAGCTTCAACCCAACTAGAGTGGCACACCTTAGCCGAATGAGAGGAACAGCATATTGATCATAGCCATCCTGAGTTACTCAGACAACTTTATTGGAGTGAGATCAGTCGGCTATATATGTAAAATTACGTTTAATTATGTAATATTTAAACGTAAGCTTTAGCGCATAATTTTTTTAAAGTTGTAGAGCGTGCTCAAAAATACCAAATGAAATTGTTTAAATGACGTTATCTTTTACGCGGTCCTTTTTTCAGGGCTCTTAAGGAAGCCCATGAAATGTCAAGAAGAAAAAGTCGCAGTTTCGCCCTAAAGGCGAAGCATTGATTGCGATAGCAAATTACTAGACATCTATACGAAGTAAAGACAGTAGTTTTAACGGCCGTATAAGCTTGTAAACATTCGCGTACTGACTAAATTAACAAGCATGGTGTCAGCGCGCCCAGGCAAACATCAACACATAACACTGAATGACCGAGGATGCTCACTGTCAAAACGCTCGCGTGAGAAAGCGCGTCAGCAGCCGCGAACAAAGTGACCTTCGTGCTGTCTATCGTTTCAACGCTAATTGAGCGGCGAGAACACAGCACGCTCAAAGGTATGAGCGGTCGGCACACCGAGACTGTGCCCCCAACGCACATCGCTTTCAAGATAGAGCCGCGTGACCGCGCGTGGCCGCGCAATAGCAGTTGCTGCCGGAGTACAACGGCGCCCTCCCCTCCCCCGGTGTCTTATACGCGTGGCGGAAGACGGCGCGCTTTCTGCTCACTTTCATCGCTTGCGCGCGCGAGATTGAGCCGAGATCGACAGCTCCCCTCGCACGCTTCCACTCGCACATATATAGAGCATGCGGCGCGCGGCGACGCTGTTATCGCCCTTGGACGTTATGCGGAACCTCACAGCGACGCCGACGGCAAAAATATGCCTGGACTGTTCATCATCACCATCATCAGCCTATATTTTATGTCCACTGCAGGACGAAGGCCTCTCCCTGCGATCTCCAATTACCCCTGTCATGCGCTAGCGTATTCCAACTTGCGCCTGCAAATTTCTTAACTTCATCATCCCATCTGGTTTTCTGCCGACCTCGACTGCGCTTCCCTTCTCTTGGTATCCATTCTGTAACCCTAATGGTCACCGGTTATCCATCCTACGCATTACGTGGCCTGCCCAGCTCCATTTCTTCCGCTTAATGTCCACTAGAATATCGGCTATCCCCGTTTGTTATCTGATCCACACCACTCTCTTCCTGTCTCTTAACGTTAGTTCTAAGATTTTTCGTTCCATCGCTCTTTGTGCGGTCCTTAACTTATTCTCGAGCTTCTTTGTTAACCTCCAAGTTTCTGCCCCATATGTTAGCACCGGTAGAATGCAACGATTGTACACTTTTCTTTTCAACGACAGTGGTAAGCTCCCAGTCAGGATTTGGTAATGCCTGCCGTATGCACTCCAACCAAATTGTATTCTTCTGTAAATTTCTTTCTCGTGATCAGCGTCCCCTGTGAGTAATTGACCTAGATAAACGTACTCCTTTACAGACTCTAGAGGCTGACTGGCGATCCTGAATTCTTGTTCCCTTGCCAGGCTATTGAACATTACCTTTGTTTTCTGCATATTAATCTTCAACCCCACGCTTACACTTTCTCGGTAAAGGTCCTCAATCATGTGTTGTAATTCGTCTCCATTCTTGCTGAATAGGACAATGTCATCTGCAAACCGAAGGTTGCTGAGATATTCGCCGTTGATCCTCACGCCTAAGTCTAACCAGTCTAAGAGCTTGAATACTTCTTCTAAGCATGCAGTGAATAGCATTAGAAAGATTGTGTCTCCTTGCATGACCCCTCTATTGATAGGTATCTTTCTACTTTTCTTGTGGAGAACCAAGGTAGCTGTGGAATCCTTGTAGATGTTTGCTAAGCTCCATGTAATAAAATCACGTCGCGTAGAAGGAAAATCGGCAACATCTGTGGCGCAGCTTGTAGGGAGTGCTCGGGTGATGGCGTAGCGCGTGGCGTAATCTGTGGCCACAGCGATCCACCTGTTCCCAGAGGTAGAAAGAGGAAAATGACCAAGTAAATCTAAACCAACCCGAAAGAATGGTTCCGCGGGAATGTCAATTGGTTGAAGGTACCCAGCAGGGAGCGTCGACGGTGTCTTGCGTCGCTGGCATTTCTCACACGCAGCTACGTATCTTCGGACGGAGCGAGCAAGCCCTGGCCAAAAGAAGCGTCGGCGTATCCGGTCGTAGGTACGTGACACACCGAGGTGACCGGCAGTGGGGAGGTCGTGAAGTTCGTGGAGAACAGCCGAGCGAAGGTGTTTAGGGATCACAAGGAGTAATGCTGGGCTGTCGGGGTGAACGTTGTGGCGGTAGAGTACGCCATCTTGAAGTGTGAATAAGCGAAGGGAGCTATCGGCAAGTGACGATTCCAGGCGGTCAATGATGACACGCAAGGACGGGTCACGGCTGCTCGTCAGCGACATGGACCAGTGGAAAAACAGAGAGAACGCAGGCGTCGGTGTCAGTATCAGACGTAGAGGTCGGGTCTTGGACTGGGTAGCGAGAGAGGCAATCTGCGTCCTGGTGTTGGCGTCCCAACTTGTACGTCACTGCGTAGGGATATTCTTGTAGTCGGAGAGCCCAACGACCGAGCCTACCAGTAGGATCCTTGAGCGACGAAAGCCAACACGGCGCATGATGGTCTGTGATTACTGAGAAGGGCTGGCCATATAAATATGGGCGGAACTTTGAAACAGCCCAGACGAGAGCAAGACATTCGCGCTCGGTAATCGAATAGTTGCGCTCTGCAGTTGTCAGGAGCCGGCTAGCGTAGGCTATAACGCGGTCGTGTCCGTGTTGTCGTTGCGCTAAGACTGCGCCGATCCCATAACCACTGGCATCGGTTCGGACCTCTGTAGGTGCGGACGGGTCAAAGTGGGCCAAGATCGGTGGATTGGTCAGAATCGTGATAAGGCGTGAAAATGCGGCAGCCCCACTTAAAAGGCACGTCTTTCTTCAGAAGTTCAGTGAGTGGTCGAGCGATTGCTGCGAAATCTTTCACAAACCGTCTGAAATAAGAGCAGAGCCCCACAAAACTCCGGACGTCTTTGACAGACTGAGGTACAGGAAAAGCTGTTATTGCTCGAACCTTCTCCGGGTCGGGTTGTACTCCGGAAGCATCGACGAGATGACCGAGCACTGTAATCTGGCGGCGCCCGAAGTGGCACTTCGATGAGTTTAATTGGAGCCCAGCCTTGCGGAAGACGTGAAGTATAGCTGCGACGCGCTCAAGGTGCGTCTCAAACGTAGGAGAAAACACAAGGACGTCGTCTAGGTAACAAAGGCAAGTTGACCATTTGAAACCTTGAAGCAGAGAGTCCATCATCCGTTCGAACGTGGCGGGGGCATTGCATAAACCAAACGGCATAACCTTAAATTGGTAGAGGCCATCTGGAGTGACGAAAGCGGTCTTTTCTTGGTCTTGCTCATCGACGGAAATCTGCCAATAACCAGATCGAAGGTCAATGGACGAAAAGTATTTGGCACCGTGAAGACAATCAAGAGCGTCGTCAATTCGTGGTAACGGGTAAACGTCCTTTTTAGTGATTCGGTTTAGGTGGCGGTAATCAACACAGAAACGCCACGTGCCATCTTTCTTTTTGACGAGCACCACCGGCGACGCCCAAGGGCTCGACGAGGGCTCAAAAATGCCTTTGGCGAGCATCTTGTTGACTGCCTGCTGAATAACTTGCCGCTCTGCCATGGACACGCGATATGGTCGGCGATGAATGGGAACAGCATCACCAGTGTTTATCCGATGCTTAACAAGGGACGTCTGACCTAGTGGGCGATTGTCAGTGTCAAATACGTCGCAATAGGAAAGCAAAAGGCGATATAGGGTGGCTGCTTGGCCAGGGGCGAGGTCCAGAGCGACCATGGGACGTAATGGGCCGTCGAGGTTCAAGGCATCCTGCGGGTAATCAGGAGCATCTGGAGACGCGTCGGCTGCAAAAGCCGTGACGTGGTCGTCTGTCACTGACCGGAGCGTGGCCACCGCTATGCCTTCAGGTAACACTTGCTTCGTCAAGCCAAAATTGACAACGGGGAGACACATCCGATTAGCGGCAAGGGTAACGACGGAGTGTGGCACAGAGATGTCGCGCGCCAGGAGGACATCACGAATAGGGGCGACGACATAGTCGCCATCAGGCACGGTTGCCGTTGAGGCCAATTCGACGAAGGTTAGGGCTTTTGGAGGTAACCGAACAAACCCTGTAGTGCATAGGGTGTGCGGTTGTTCGGGGCGAACGTCAGAAACAAGAGGAAGCTCGAGGTACAGCGTACCGGTGGAACAGTCGATGAGGGCAGAATGCGTCGTCAGAAAGTCGAGCCCGAAGATTAGGTCATGAGGGCAACTGGTCAGCACGGAGAACAGGACGGGAACTTGGCGGCCAGCAATTCCTACGCGAGCAGTGCACATACCACAGACGGCAACAGTGACGCCATTGGCGACGCGTACGGCTCGAGTGACGGCAGGCGTAAGAACTTTTTTGAGGCGACGACATAGGTTAGCGCTCATTATAGACACTTGAGCTCCAGTATCAATCAACGCCGTCAACGGGACACCATCTACATCTACTTCAATTAGGTTCGTGTTCGTGAGGAGCGTCAACGGAGGATTTGGACAGGACGAACGTGATGCAGCACTACCTCCAAGAGCTGCATGGCCTAATTTTCCGTCCGGGAGGGTCCAAAATGGGTCGGCGACGAATAGCGGCGTGGCTGGGGCGACGGGGACCGACGGCGCTGAGGTGACGGCGAGCGAGTGGGACGACTGTCATCGACGGATACGTGAGAGCTCGAAGGCATACGGCGATGCGAGTAGCGGCGAGGGTCGGCATATGGGCGAGGAGACGGGGAAAAGTAGCTCGAATATGGCGATGACCAGGAGGTGCGGCAGTGGCGAGCGACGTGGCCAATGCGGTGGCAACGAAAGCAAATGGGCTTGTCGTCCGGAGTTCTCCATTCTGTAGGGTTGCGGTATCTGGAATACAGATCGCTGCGAGGCGCAGCTGTCGGAACCAGTCGGGCGTCAGGTCGGGAGATGGAGCAGGCAGCAGGAAAACCGAGGTTGGCAAACTCTTGCCGCACAACCTCCTGAATGAGGGAGATCGCTGGGGCTGGTTGATCGAATGCGGGGTCAAGAGGGCGCGGATGGAACGTGGCAGGACTGGCAGCCTCGATCTCGCGGCGAACAATACGCGTGACGGTCTCATTGGAGGGGGGCGAAGCGGTAAGGGCGACGCAGGACGACGTCGCAGCTGTGTTAGGGAGCCGGGAGAATTGTGGAATGACGCGGGGCTTTTGGCGAGCTCAAAGCGGCGGCATTCCTTGACAATGACGTCGATGGTAGACACATTGTTGAAGATCAACAAGTTGAACGCATCGTCCGCGATCCCTTTGAGAACGTGGCCAACCTTGTCAACTTCGCCCATGTTCTCGTCGACTTTCCGGCAAAGAGCTAGCACGTCTTGTATGTACGAGACATACGATTCAGTGGAAGACTGCACTCGGGTAGCAAGCTCTTTTCTTGCAGCCTGCTGCCAACCGGTCGGATTTCCAAAGAGGTCGCGGAGCTTCTCCTTGAAAGCGTCCCAGCTAGAGATCTCGTCCTCGTGTGTCTGGAACCAGACTCGAGGTGTTCCGCCCAAGTAGAACAGGACATTAGCTAGCATTATGGTAGGGTCCCAGTGGTTGTTGCGGCTAACAAGCTCATACATGCGGAGCCAGTCATCAACGTCGACATTATCTTGGCTGGAGAATATGCCAGGATCGCGGGGAGTGGCCACCGTGACGTACGTTGTGGTTGGAGGTGCAGTAGCAGCAGCAGACGAGGTGTCACCGGGAGCCATGGCGGAAAGCTGGACGGTGCGGCCGCTGCGGAGCTCCGTGGCGAAGACGGGTAACGGCACGCTCCACCAAAATGTTACGCGAACGAAGGATTAAGTATAGGAGACTATTTACAAGTATATTTACAAATGATAGCTGCAGCGCTGGCCAGATCAGCCGATAGCTCGAGAGCCCAGAGCAGTTCGTCTTCTTCGTCTAGGCGCCCGCGCGCCTCGTTCAAACAACCAAATACCACACGCGTGTAGCAATATAATTGCTATCGGAAAAACAGACTTGCAGCCCTTAAAATCCAAAGAACGAAGCCCGTCGAAAGCCCACTAGTGTGTTTGCATCCGTGTACAGCACTGGCCTCTCGCTTAAGACCGTGGCGGACTTGCACCTTCACAACTAAAGTGCGGACGTAGTACGTTAGACGTTGTAGCCGGTTGAGTTTTCTTGCTTTGCCATGGGCATGTGGGCTTCGTTCTTTCGAACACGAGAGTGTCGAAATCCGTACGTACGAAAGTGCTGTGACGTTATTTTACCGGGCAGAACTCGCAGACTTCCGTTTCATAAAAACTGCGTCATCGCTCCACGTGGCTCAACACATTTATGTTAAGTTGGCGTGTACGGTTAGCCCTCTGTACTAAACATGCGATTGTGCTGGCACTGTTTTCTACGGAGTCGCGGAACGAAACAACAACGCTACTTCAATGTCCTCAGCTCAGATACACGCCTATAAGCGCATCATTCTTTTAAATAAATAAATTTCTTTCGGATTCTTTTAAAGCGAATAAATTTCTTTAGCTCTTTCGCCCATATTTGTACTGAAATGGGCGCGTCCATCGTCCGTTTATCGATGCGGTCGGTGGACGCGCTGTGTCATGTTTATCCGTCGCAAGATATTAGAGCGCAGCTCTTTGGCGCCCGTTACCACCGCGAGCGTCGGCGTACCTCAGCGTAACCGCGCTAATGAGTAGGATGAAAGAGCGGAGTGCAGCGGTGGATGAAAGACAGCTATAGCGGAGGAGAAGGGTATTGTGAAAGCATGAGAAGAAAAGCCTAGTGCCGCGCAAGACGGGCTCCGCGGTGACGATGACTATACCACATAGCGCCACAGTAGCGCGCGTCGTCTGCGTAGCGCGCACCGATGACGCCACCGATACCATATATGGAAACAAAGCGCTGCATGAGCTGTCTGCGGCGGCTGCTGTGATTCGTGCCATAGCCTCCTATATACTTTCTGTGCCCGCGCAATCACTCCGGGAGCGCCGTTCAACCTCCTCTCCTGACCTCCTCGCAGGTCGCCCGCTAGGGGCGCTGCTACCCCAGAATAGTTCGCTAGCCGCCGTGCATGGTTAAAGGGACACTAAAGAGAAACCGGAAGTTGAGCTGAAATGGTAGAGTATCCTTTCACGATCACAGCCATACCATTCTTACTGCAAACAGATGTTTAATAAGCGAGAAAATAGCGAAAAACTGAAGAATAGGTGCTGACGCCCCTTCGAAATTCCCGCACTACGTGATGTGACGTCAGAGATTACAAACGCAGGCCGGTCGCGATTGGTCGAGAGCGATTTATCGCTGTTTATAAAATGCAAAATGAAATACACCTTAAACGTACATAAACAGCATTTGCCAACTTTTTAAACCGTTTCAAGCGAGGAAGTACAAGTTTAGCACAAAAATTAAATAAATAAGAAAAATGGCATGGTGATACATGCGGCCGTGATAGTTTCGTAGTTTCGTTTTTGGTCAATGCATCGTCGCGCGCGGCTGTTCCGCTCTACGGTGTTTGGTTGCGTGTTGCGTGGCTCGAAAAACGTTGACTTCGCGGGAAACAGCCAGAAAAAGCCTCGTGTGGGTAGTGTTGAGGGCTGTATAAATGGCCCAAGGCGCTTGATTAGGGGCAGCGGCAGTGTTGACTCGATTGTGTCCTTTCATGTGGCGTCGCTCGGAGAGCCCCGGCTCCCCGGCGTTCGCAATGGCTCAGTGCTCTGCCGATGATAAAACGGCAAAAGAGGCAGAGAAACCGATGGTGTGCTCTCTGCATTTCTCGCCCTCGGATTACATGTATAATCTTACCCTCGGAAAGTATCTTGGCGTGCCCCAGAGGCCAGTCCTTTCTCGAGCAACTGTTCCTTCAATGCGGCCTTCATCAAACCTCCTACCGGTGCCCATGCAGCAGCAAACTGGCGGCTCGGTGAGTGCTGAATGTCATTAAATAAAGCCACGAAATAACCATACCGAGTACGTGCACAACTTTCTACGCTTGTTCTGTCGGGAATATCGTCGCCTGGCGGACCGGGCGCTTCGCCTCCCGTCGACGAAAACGAAGCTCTGCATACCGCCGGCGCGGCCGGCGGCTCACCGCCATCGCACGCGGAAACACCTACCGCTCGAGCACAGAGGATCATTTCGCGCTCCGTTTCACTGAATATCGCTGAAATGCAGTCCTGCTTTCCTGGCGAGCTCTTCGTTGCAAGGTTCAGTGGCAGCTACGGTATCCATCGCGGCGAACGCAAACGCAGCGACCATGCATGCAGCCATGATGCATCCAGGCCAGCGCCTCGGGCGTTTACGCAAGCGGTGACGTTTCATGGCGCATTCTGATTCGCTGAGAGCAATGCAATCTGTGACGACACTGCTTCAGCGCCAAATCTAGGGTGAGAGAAATTGAGGAAGAGATATTTGGTCTTTGTTTCCGAATTTCTCCGCTAATAACTCATATTTTCGCACCCAACAAAAACGGCATGCGTTCCTGAAGGTCCCTCTTTTATTCCAGCCGAACTTCCTGTTTCTCTTTAGTGTCCCTTTAAAGGCGGGAAAAATTGCGTGTGCGCGTCTCCATTAGTGTCAAATCGAGACAATATTAATTTGCCTAGCCTGCCGACGGTTCGCTGGTTTGTTGGGAGATTACCTTTCGGCAGCAGTCCACGGCTGGGAAAAAAAAAAAAAAAAAATAGAAACCGGTAATTCATATCATGAGCCCATGGTGTGTTTACAGCACTCACCGAATGCCGCAATATAGACTTACATACAGTGTGACGGATACGTGAAACTGCAGCCCTTGCACTGTCACTCGAATGTTACCTCAAAGGGTCGGGTCCATATTGGCTAGCTGTCTACCTTAGGAAAGGCTGTCACCGCGAGTCGTTTGCGAGATCGAAGCAACCAGTGAAGCTATTCTTGTGTAGTATGATCATGCTCTGGCCTCTTGACACCGCGTTTGCTGCAGCGCTGTGCGTCTTATTGCCATCATAGCTGCGCAAACATTACTGACTCGGACCGCGGAGAAACCGATGCGGCAGCCACCATTGCGCACGCACTGCACCACAGCTCGGCCGGCATTCCTGCGACCCGGTCGCAGCAAACAAAAGGTGCCCAAAACGTTTGGTGCGACCCATGACGTCACGTCCGCTATAACCAATGATGTCACGTCCGTTTATTTTCATGGCGGCTGTTTTTCGGGGCCGGTCGCGTTGTGAAGCGGTCCGTATTCCGTGCCTTCTTACAGAGTAAGTAATCCATTTTTCCACTCTATATGCATGTAATAAAAGGTTGGGGCTGTCAGCTGCTTGATGTGTTGCCGTCAGTTATCTTGCGCGCATATTTTGCCTCGTGGCCGCGTCAAATTGCAGCCGGCCCGTGGAATGGGCCGTGGCATCCCATATAAAGCTATAAAGCTGATCCTCCGTCAGGATCGTTAGTACGTGTACAGAACCATCCAGTAGTGTGGTTCAGTGAATGATGCGTGAAAAAACGAGGACGCAAGAAAATCCTGGCATGGTGAGCTGTTCCGCCAGATCGTGTTGAATCGCGTTTTTGCGCGAGATGGTCGAACAGCTTTGCTACTGCTTTTCTACAGCTTTGCTGCATTTCATTTAATCACCACCTGCATTCTTTTTAATAAGACAAATGGCATTACTGCGCGAAAGAGCGTCTCGGAAGTTTCCCAACAACAGCCAATGCCGCCGTGCTTGTTGCATGCACGCTTACCAGCTACACGCTGTCCTGATGCAGTTGGAACGATTATGACGCAGTATCAGCCTGCTACTGCGGGCTGCAGGATCACGGTGACAATACAATTAAAATAACTAAAGAAATTAATGTAGTAAGTGTGGTGTTCAAACGTTGCCAAGCGTGATAAGCGGACCTGCCTCGTAAGATGCGTTGAATGAATCGGCTTTCTAAAGTCAGCTTCGCCGCAGTAGACGTGTTACGCGGTGAAGCTTACCCAAAAATTATTGCAGTGAAGCATACCAAAAGTGAAAAGGGGCCGCTATCACGGGACATGTATATGTTCCTTAACTATGTACGCGCGCACTCGCCTTCGCCCATCACATTACGCGCGCCCAGGAGCGTAATAAGTGTATTGGCAGGTGTACTCATATATATGAAAACTGCCAAGAAAAGCTGGTTAAGGCAAGCTCTCTTGTCGAAACGTTTGCACCAGCCTGTTCGACCACTGTTATATCACCGCAGTTTGTGTATTGCGGTGAAGCATACCGATAGTGGGTAGGGGTCACGCGAATCGGGAGTGTAGGGTTTCAGCCAGCGACGAACCCTACCAGTCTCAACGTTCTAGTCTCAACAAAGCTCATTTTTGCGCCAGGATGACGTTTCGACAACTTTTGTTGGCTTTTGGTGATGACACAACTGTTTTACAGATAACATTCTCTAAGCCTTTTGAAATGACAGGGAGCACTGACACCGGCCGATAATTTGACATGTCATTTCTGTCCCCTGATTTAAACAGTGCAGTCAGCTTCGCCTGTTGCATTTTTGTAGGGTAAACGCCAGTAGACAAGCAAACATTGAATACGTGGGTGAAAACAGGCACTTTGCTTTGTTGTGTACCTGTCATACTGCTATTAAATTTTCCTTTCCTTTTAAAGTGCTTACGTACATCACATCGCAAGGAGTCACTGTGTAATTAGTGACCTTGTCATGTTAAAAAACCAGGCTCTACTCAAGAGAGGTTGGGGTTAAGTACCTGTGAAATTTTTTTAGAGGGGTAGTTTTCTGAGAAGAAATCAGATGCCAGAAACAGACCTGTGGTATCCTGGGTTTGAGTATTTAACAGTGGAAAGGATACAAAATACATTATATTTCTTGTCTGAAACCAACAAGTAAGTGAAATATGTAAATATATTAAATAGCGTCCATGGAGCAACTGCAAGCTGTGCACACCTAGACCCAAAATGCGCTTCTCTTGCTCCAGTCCATGCAGGCTGTCAGCTGCTTTGTTGAAGCCTCTGGTACATTCTCAGTGGTGCAGTAATTTTTGTCTGCATTTTGCTCAAGTGTGCCCTAGACATAATTGAGTGATTTGCAGTTGCAACTGGACTGCAGCCTCAGCTTGGGAGACCAGTGGTAGGGCACATTTTGTAAAACTAAGCTACACATAGCATTACCAGTTTGAGCAGAGACCTGTTTATATATGTGTCGTCTTTAGCATCTAGATTTTTTACCATGAATTCAGAAAAATCTCCAGCACATTGAGTCCCTAGATTTGAAATGCTGAATAAGTTGTCTTCTTGTTCATTGCGGTTGCGCTTAACTTCTGTCCAAATAGCAGAGCACTTCTGCATAGCACATCAAGGACCATTCTTATTAACATGTCCTTCCTTTTATTTATCTTACCTACAATCAAGAGCACACGTATATAGCACATGAATGTGCTGTGCTTGAACTTGACTTACATTGCCATGTTTAGTAGCACAGTGCTCATAGTTGGTGTTGGTTCATTCAAGCTAAGCATTACTACAACCTTTAACTGTAGGTATTATGGTGTGAGAGCAGAGAAATGGATATGCAAAGACAGTTGGGCACGTTAAGACATCTTTTTGTATGTGAAAAGGTGAAAGATACACAAAATGGGATAGAACACGTCCACTTTCATCTTTTCTCACAACAACAACAACAAAAAAAAAAAAAGTCGGAGGAATAAGGTTCCTTCACTGTGCCATAGAAACTATATGTTTGCTCTCAAATGTAATTCTGATTCGTTGGATTTGTTCTTGTGCTGTTTTTCTTGAGTGTGCTTTACTTTTCACACGTCAACGTTTCAAACTCGTTTTTATTTTTGACAGACTGAACATCCCACGTCTTGGTTTGACTTCCTGGTACAGGATACTTGCAGTTGGCATGGAGTGGTGAAGCAGCATGGTGTACTTTTATTAAAAGCACAGATTTCACCAGTATAGAAGCAGTTCATCAAAAAAAAAAAAAAAACATGTGTGCTGAAAATAAAGTGTTCCTACCCACATTCCTCAGTGTCTAATTATGCTTGTATCCCTGTGTTCTCTTCAGCAAAACCACTTATATGGGGAATTGATTGTGATAAGTGCTTGTGAAAGTTTTCAGGAAGAGCTTTGGACCCTTTTTACTGGTGCACAGGTAAAATGTGCACATTTTGTAAAATTGAAACACCAGGTGGAGTAGCAAACACCAATGCTTGATGTGGCATTTGTCGGGCTTGTGTGTCGGCACATTTTCCATACAACAATATACTCTAGGACAGCATGCTAGCACTACAACGCACCCATCTTTTATGTTAGGTATAAATTACTCCAAGCTCTTTAAAGATGGTCACAAGAGAAATGCTGGCTTTAATTCAAAACTAAAGGTGAAGGAAGCTGTGCAAATGTATTGAGCAATTATGCAATCTGTGCCGTTTACTCAGTTAAGGTAACGTCCAAACGTGCCATAAGGCCTTGATAGCTGAAACCAGAGTAACAACTGGTAATGCAATTAAAGAATCTTGCTACACCTCTAAAAATGAGGCAGTGAAATGAAATTAGTGTCACAATTCCTTTTTGTTGGGACTTCGTTTGGGTTGAATATACTGATTGTAACAACACAAAGTGGAGGGGGTGATGCACATTAGAGAAATGCTAGTCTATTTTTATATTCCACCTTCTCTACGTTCAAAGGGCAGTAAAGTTACCATGGAAAGCTACAGTGAAGCCATTGGTTGAGTCTGTATGGTGGCAATCGCCAACCTAACTGCTTGGGTTTATAGTGCCTTACTTGTACATACCTATTTAAACGTTGAGCTATTTGAACATTGATTAAGGTAACCAACATATGAACAAGTAGTTTACTGAGTAAATTACATGGGGAAGGGCAGAAAGATAGGACAGAGCACAGGGGGTGTATTCTGCAAGTGTCAACCAAATGGACATAACCATTTCAACTGCTGCTTAAGTTCTGATTGGCTGGGCTGGGGCACACGTGAGAGGGAGACAGGTGCCCCAGTCAATCAACGTTTCAGCAACAGATGAAATGGATGTGTCCACTAGATGAATACTTTCAGAACAACCCCCCCCCTCCCCGCATTTCTGTCTGTGACCAACATGCCTGGTATGGCACCCTTGCTTTCAATATCCGTCTTTATCAGCAAAAGTGGGAAAGAGCCACGTTTGTGCATGAAACGTTTTCCTGAGGTTGTCTGCCTTGAAGCCCATGGTGGTAATCACAGGAAACAGGGCAGATCCAGAGTAGCACCAAAGGAGAAGCCTTTATCAAGACAAATATGGAGGGGGGTTACTGCATGCTCAAATTTGTGAGCTCACAAGTTTGCCAAGGCCGCGTCATGTCGGTAGTTGATGAAGACTACATGAGAGAGAGAGAGATAAATGAGATGCGAAAGGCAGGGAGGTTAACCGGAAGGTAACTATCCATTAACATGGTTAATGAATAACCACATAGGCTAAAATTATTTAGGTACTGTTTGTGAGGACTACATATTTGTTGGAAATCTCTGAAAATAATTGTGCAAGCGCAGAATAACACCCTCCACTAGTGGTGACGTCCTTGAAGGAATGAATATGTATCAGTTGTACCTGTGTGGTGAATAAAGTTACATAAAAAAAAAAACTTGGCAATAGAAACTAAATTCAGAGTAGTACTCCAAATACATTGCCTCTTCTTTAGGACTAGATGAATGCAATTAATTATAATAATCAATTGAAAATCGAATGCCAACCACAAAAAAAAAATGTTATAAATGTTTTAGCTCCTACCTGAGAGCCATGATTGTGAACAAAGCTCCAGTTGAACCATCTCTAATTTTTCATTTTCATGATTTGTGTTTAAACTACTTACCATGCCTCTTTCGACCAGACCAGACGAGCCTTCGTCAAACTCTTCACTACTTCAATGCAAATAATTAGAGGTTGGCAAATGTAAATTTTTTCTAATGGGAATAGTAAGTGTCGAATAGTCGAATACAGATGAATACATTTACAGCAGGCTTATTTATCTTGATATAATTAAGCACCGTGCTTGTACTGACTACAAAAAAAAAGAAAAATACTGCTAACTATCAGGGAAGATTAGGATTACTTTTAAACACAAGTTCACTAATTGTGATTTAAAAAACTGCACAAACACCTCTCAAGATCTTTAGAGCCTGGTGGCAAACAAGAGTTCTAAGAATAAATAGCTGCTGTATGACTAGCTGTAAAAAAGTACTAAATAAATGGTTGTGGCAGAAAAAAAAAAACGGAAGACAAAAGCTGCAGAAGGACTATTTTGCTGTAAAGACATGTAAAAGGACAGGTTGCAAGAAAAAAATCACCGGTTATAAAAAATTTACATGCTCAGACTGTCAATAAAAATAAATGATAGGCTATAATCAAAAATCAGGGGTTGTCATGTAGCCTTCCATCATGAAATCAAAAACACAGTTTGCATTACCAATTCTGTTTCTGCATTGCTTCGAAAACTTTTGTTGTTTCACTTGTGATAATTTGGGATACTTTGTTAGCAGATGGTGAACAGTAACAACTTTAACAGTCGGTTACTGCGAAGTATTTGGCTAGTTTTATTTAATCAAAAATGCTGAATAGTTGATTATTTTAGAATACGAATAGTTAGCATGTAACGTTCGATTCATATCCAAAACTTCAAATATTCTTCCACCCCTACAAATAATACTTCCTTTACCAGTGTTCATGCCAAAGCCCCCCCCCCCCCCCCCTCCTTAATATGTACTCGGCATCCACCTCTACAATCCTGAGGCATACTGACGTTATGCCGTGTGGCAACCCAAGCAAATAAAAAAAAAATCCTGAGGCATGATTAGATTTGCATTGTGTGGTAAGTACCAGTCTGCAATAGTTTGGATCTGTCGGCTGTGCTGAGTAATTGCACATCACATACTTGTAACAGTCAAGTAGTGCTTCTCAAGAATCGTGTTCGAACTGCACACACTAAAACATAAGCTGGGATATTCAAAAGACAAGTACATGTTTTGCTTGCCAATCAACGTTTAGTGTGCTCATTTATGTTAGGTGTGCTGTTAAACGAATATTGTAATTTGCTAATGCAAAGAAAAAACAAGCCAGTATCTCTTGCTTTATAAATATATGCACTGAACCAAGAAAGTAATTAACGAAGAAGAACATCAGAAATAAACACAAATATGTGTGCACTTACCGGCATAAAATAATTCTCAATGCAATATTTCATTGAGGCATGCAACTTGAATTAAAGCCAGCTCACAGGCTTTCCAAAGCATTCCCCAACTTGTATGTGTTGCTCAGCAACATTCAAGAAGCTTTCACCAGGTTGATTTTTCCTTTGAATAACTTAGACAATTCTGTCTCGTAATAGGTCATGTAGATGACTTCATTTTTTGAAGTCACATGTCAAGAAACCAGTGCTAGAAGAGAGTATAGCATTATGCACAGCTGCATACTTAAGGCACTTTCTAAAAACACACCGATTCATGATCATTCACTGTGTTAGTAACTATACTCCTACCGAAGCAGACTGAGAACACATCTGGGCTCAGTGGCGCACCCAGAATCTCTGCCAGGGGGTGGGGGGTTGAATTTTTAGGGGGGGGGGGGGAGAGCAAACACTTGCCTTGCTTTAGCTAAAGGAATCCAACAGCCAATAAAATGCCTAATAATTATAATTATAATTACACCAAGGATGATGACGATCTGTATTCCATCAGCATTTTACTCAATGTAAATTAAGTGTGGATGTAATTAAGTGTGAATAAAGACAAGACAATGATAGAGTGTTTTTGTTAATCAGGAAAATTTGACGACAAGCCACCGCCTGAATTGTAATGACAATGTGAACAGAGCACTAAAGGTACACGTTGGACTGGTGGGGCTGGACGTGTCGGGGGGAGGGGGGGGGGGTAACTTGGCCACAGGGGGGCGTTACAACTACCGGACCCCCCCCCCCCCCCCTTCGGTGCGCCACTGTGGGCATTGCATTCAATAGCTGATGTAAAATGCGAAAATTACTGCTTGTAGGTATGAATGAACCAAATGAGTCAGAAATATAGGTTCTCAAACTTCTAGTATTGAGTGTGGCAACATTTACGAAAAACACATTGCAACTGAAAGTTGCAAAGCATGCGCTGAAATAACTGAAATAGCTAGATTTAATAGACCAATAAACAGAAACTGCAAATTCCCAACATTTCTAAATACTTTTCCTCACACTACCCTCATAGAGGTGGCTTCCCTTAATATCTCACACCTCTGCCTTACTTCTATAATTCCCTGCTCTCGCTGCTTTGCCCATGCTGACTGGCACCTTGCACAAAGGTTAGGGCAAAAGCAGCTTGTGTTGTGAGGCAAGCTGTCCACGTCTGGTAGCCACATGTCAGTTTATCATAGTAAATGAAAGGGAAGCCATGAGGGTAAGTCATAGAGAAGACGGATACCTAGGTTCAATGATAAACTAAAACGCCAAAATGGAACTATTAGGCAGTCCAGAGGATCAGCAAAACTGACATAGATTGGAAAAACTGGAAAGATGCATCATGGTGTATATTTATGTCATACAGGTCCCAGTCAAGTTGAAAGATTTTTACTTTCTAATAAACTTATAAGACAATACATGACCAGCAATACTGTATAGGGAACTGAAACAATTTTAATAAAGTCATCTAGAAGTCAGGACAGAGAAGGGACTGAAGTGAGGATGCTAAAGTGGATGAAGTGGAAGCAGAATATGAAGATACGTCTTAAAAAATGACATCCAACACACGCATAAAGGTGGCAAAGATTGGACTCAATGTTCAAGAAGAAGTTGAATATGACAATTTATTAGAATACATACATGAGAGGGCAGCAGCAATACAGCCGAGATAACTGTCATGCAAGAGGAAAGGATGCTAGTCTAAACATTAACAGTTGAGCAGAAAATGATTAAGCATGGGTGCAGGCTCATGTAGAATTCCGTATGGTATGCACGATGTGAGAGTTGAATCTCATAAAGAACCGTGGCCTTACACGCCTCAAATATAAAATGATGTGGGCTAAGATGAGTGTATAATCAAGGATAGCATCAAGAGGGGGCCTCCTCCAAAAAAGAGAACAAGAGGGAGAGAGATTTTCGACGTAACAGATACAAGTCATGCGTATCACAATTAACTCCAACATGTCTCGGGGAAGACACAAACTGAATCTGCCAATGGTGTAGGCAAAATGGTGTGTGTGTATATATATATATATATACACACACACATATATACACACACATACGTACATACATACATGCATACATACATACATACATACATACATGCATACATATATTCCGGTGTGATAGGCGTAAAGTACTATATTTTTTTCATACTGTGTTACCCTTTGAACTTGGGCCATTGCTGTTTTAATATAGCAGTTGCCAACTGGCAGATAAAACGTAAATCTGCGAAACTAAGTCTACGACTGGAATATAATAATATAGCCATTTGCTGCTTGTAATTAATAACCACCTCTTTCTTTTTGCACGCAAATAGTACGCTGATATTCCCGAAAGAGCATCATACAGTAGCTTATTTGTGTTTGTTAACTAGGGCACAAAAATGCTTTACTCAAATTTGCATACTATATTTGTTTGTATGATTGATTAGTTGGTGAACTTGCCGATGAGGACTTTATATTTACTGTTGTAGCAAGATACTGGCAATGTTACATGACTGAAATGTTGCGATCTCACTCAGTATGTACATGGCCCCTTCATACATGACTGACGGCGCACTGTCATTAAATGTGTCGAAGTCATATAATTTTATTCCATGGAGCTGGATAATCTCTTTAAAGGATGCAGAGAAGACAGGAATACCTTTTGTTGCATTGTTTAGGGAGTCCTTGTTTAATACGGAGTGATAAAATTTTGGCCTGATGTGCAGTCAGTATAATGCCACATTTTTTCATAAAAGATTTACATTACTGGCCCAAACCACATGAACAAGTTAATTACTAGCTGCAGGCATAACAAGAATTAAGGAAAAACTGCTACTTCACCGTAGCTGACACAACACGTACAGCATTGAACATGTGCGGAAAAGTGCCTTTGTGCGGTCCCTTTAGTAAAGCTATGATGCGTAGCAGTACAGTACTATCATATGTATCATGTGTAGCAGTAGTGGGAGGTAATAAGAAAAATGAAGCACCTAAACACTCAGCCTAATGGCATGCCAGAAGTTACAAAAGACAGATTTGTGAATTGGAGTTGTAAACATATACAAATTGTACTTGGTCACGAAGTAAGCATTCAGTGCATTTTAGTAATTGCAATCAATCAATATTAATTTCACTTAACTTCAGGAGAAGGAGTCAGTGGCACAATGTATCAGACGTTCGAAAGCTAAAAGGATACATTCAACGCAAGAACCAAGTTCAAGAGTGGAGATCAAGTTAGTGAACATGACAATAGTTGTGTTTTGCATGAGAGAGAAGGTCCTTATGGCAATTATGCTGACATTTGCTGAAGAAACCATTTTGTTACTCAATTAAGGATTACTGTGGAGCTTGAAATAAGTGATGTAGTGGTGGGTCGTAGCAGCAGGGAGGCTTGGCCTGGTGATCAAGGCCAGCAATTGCTCTGCCCGAGTGCCTCCTACGATACTACTGCGGTACGTCACCACATGCATTCTGTTCTAGAACCTTAGAGGCAATGCTGATCAGGGTGATTGACCTGTCGAATGCCGACTACAGTATGATTATGCCAGTGTGACAAGGATCGTATGATTGACGATGGGATCACAATTCTTGAGTCACGACGACTGAGGCATAATGACCATGGGATGACGGCTGCATGCGTGACGACGACTGCGTGATCTACGACACAGCGTGAAGGCCGTGTCAAAGGGGTGATATTACGATGAATTCGAAATGACAACACAATGCCAACCACAGTGTGAAGACAGTAATCGGTGACGGTGAACGATGACGCGTCCGAGGACATGCCCAATTGAATGTCGGTGAGCAGTCCTTCGAATTTTGCACTGTGAGTAATGTACCATAGTGGTATGTGCTGCCCGAGCCAGCAAGCAGCAGCAACAGCTTGCGATGCCAACGCCATATGCCACCAACGTCCTGCATGTCGACAGACCGAGGAAGTAGCAGCGGTCACTAAGGCCGGCAGGCGCGCGCAGCAGCTAAGCCAAGTGGGCTTGAGAAGGAGAGAGATACGGACCGCGCGCTGGACTTGTGAGAGGGAGGATGATGTGGCGTTGAGGAGATGCCCTCTCCTCTCCCGCAATACCTGAGGCCCTACCGAGCAGCAGGTGTTCCCTTTCGTTGGGCCCGCTCTACCCCGTCGAGGCGCGTTTGTGACGTGGCATCCCCAGCCAATGACAATTTTGATGCCGTTTCGCCGAGACGACAGATGCCGGCTTTTTCGCTCAATGGGCTATTTGATGCTTTCGCCTCAATCATCGCAACAGAATAACGACGATGGCGTGTTTATGTAGAGCTCACGTACGTTCGCGATTCGTCTGCGCGCGCTGTTTAATGCAAATTGCTTATAAGCAATGTTTATAAGCAATTGCTTAAAAGCAATTGCTTATCGCAACCGCGGCGGCTGTAGCTGCTTTGATTGGATACTTTGGTTATAAAGTACAGTAAGTCTAGTAAATGAATTTTATTGGTATATATCTGAGGTTTTATAATTTTATTAAATCAAGAACTTCGTTAAATCGAAACAACTTGATTAGATCATGCAACATACTATAAAATGTATGCCAGAGCCAAAAGTATGTCTTTTTTGCCTACATTCGCACTAATTGTAGCAGTTGAGCATGCACTCTGCCTTCATGGGAGAAATAATTAAACATTCTTAAAAGCTATATACGTCAATGATGCTAAAATCACCAGAATTCAATTAGACCTACTATACACATATTTTGCTTTTTAATTATCGTAAATCAGGCAAAACGTTAGTTGATACTAGGTTTCCAGTGCTCATGAATGTGACAGCTAGAGTATCGAGTGGCATGTAGTGTAGCGCAGTGAAAACAAGGATACGAGAAGAAACGAAACGCAGACGATGATCACCAACAAGCCTACATTGCCACCCTTGTAGAGAACAGAAAATTTAATTTATTGAATATTTGAATGTGTATATATATCTTGTTGTACAGCTCCTTGATGGTGCCCACATCATTTGTGGGTGCAAATTCTTTTTGTCAATTCTGTCCAATATAGCGGCAAGAAAAAAACAAATACAGAAACTGAGCTCGGGTCAATTGATGCTGTTTACCCAGTGTTACTGCAGTTCATTCAATCAGGCTGCAGAGTACTGCTATACACATGACAGCTTTACTAAAGGGACCACACAAAGGCACTTTTCCGCACATGTTCAATGCTGTGTTGTGTCAGCTATGGTGAAGTAGCAGTTTTTCCTTAATTCTTGTTATGCCTGCAGCTAGTAATTAACTTGTTCGTGTGGTTTGGGCCAGTAATGTAAATCTTTTATGAAAAAATGTGGCATTATACTGACTGTACATCAGGCCAAAATTTTATCACTCCGAATTAAACAAGGACTCCCTAAACAATGCAACAAAGGGTATTCCTGTCTTCTCTGCATCCTTTAAAGAGATTATCCAGCTCCATGGAATAAAATTATCTGACTTCGACACATTTATTGACAGTGCGCCGTCAGTCATGTATGAAGGGGCCATGTACATACTGAGTGAGATCGCAACATTTCAGTCATGTAACATTGCCAGTATCTTGCTGCAACCGTAAATATAAAGTCCTCATTGACAAGTTCACCAACTAATCAATCATACAAACAAATATAGTATGCAGATTTGAGTAAAGCATTTTTGTGCCCTAGTTAGCAAACACAAATAAGCTACTGTATGATGCTCTTTCGGGAATATCAGCGTACTATTTGCGTGCAAAAAGAAAGAGGTGGTTATTAATTACAAGCAGCAAATGGCTATATTATTATATTCCAGTCGTAGACTTAGTTTCGCAGATTTACGTTTTATCTGCCAGTTGGCAACTGCTATATTAAAACAGCAATGGCCCAAGTTCAAAGGGTAACACAGTATGAAAAAAATATAGTACTTTACGCCTATCACACCGGAATATATGTATGCATGTATGTATGTATGTATGTATGTATGTATGTATGTACGTGTGTGTATATATATATATATATATATATATATATATATATATATATATATATATATATATATATATACACACATACCATTTTGCCTACACCATTGGCAGATTCAGTTTGTGTCTTCCCCGAGACATGTTGGAGTTAATTGTGATACGCATGACTTGTATCTGTTACGTCGAAAATCGCTCTCCCTCTTGTTCTCTTTTTTGGAGGAGGCCCCCTCTTGATGCTATCCTTGATTATACACTCATCTTAGCCCACATCATTTTATATTTGAGGCGTGTAAGGCCACGGTTCTTTATGAGATTCAACTCTCACATCGTGCATACCATACGGAATTCTACATGAGCCTGCACCCATGCTTAATCATTTTCTGCTCAACTGTTAATGTTTAGACTAGCATCCTTTCCTCTTGCATGACAGTTATCTCGGCTGTATTGCTGCTGCCCTCTCATGTATGTATTCTAATAAATTGTCATATTCAACTTCTTCTTGAACATTGAGTCCAATCTTTGCCACCTTTATGCGTGTGTTGGATGTCATTTTTGAAGACGTATCTTCATATTCTGCTTCCACTTCATCCACTTTAGCATCCTCACTTCAGTCCCTTCTCTGTCCTGACTTCTAGATGACTTTATTAAAATTGTTTCAGTTCCCTATACAGTATTGCTGGTCATGCATTGTCTTATAAGTTTATTAGAAAGTAAAAATCTTTCAACTTGGCTGGGACCTGTATAACATAAATATACACCATGATGCATCTTTCCAGTTTTTCCAATCTATGTCAGTTTTGCTGATCCTCTGGACTGCCTAATAGTTCCATTTTGGCGTTTTAGTTTATCATTGAACCTAGGTATCCGTCTTCTCTATGACTTACCCTCATGGCTTCCCTTTCATTTACTATGATAAACTGACATGTGGCTACCAGACGTGGACAGCTTGCCTCACAACACAAGCTGCTTTTGCCCTAACCTTTGTGCAAGGTGCCAGTCAGCATGGGCAAAGCAGCGAGAGCAGGGAATTATAGAAGTAAGGCAGAGGTGTGAGCAATTAAGGGAAGCCACCTCTATGAGGGTAGTGTGAGGAAAAGTATTTAGAAATGTTGGGAATTTGCAGTTTCTGTTTATTGGTCTATTAAATCTAGCTATTTCAGTTATTTCAGCGCATGCTTTGCAACTTTCAGTTGCAATGTGTTTTTCGTAAATGTTGCCACACTCAATACTAGAAGTTTGAGAACCTATATTTCTGACTCATTTGGTTCATTCATACCTACAAGCAGTAATTTTCGCATTTTACATCAGCTATTGAATGCAATGCCCACAGTGGCGCACCGACGGGGGGGGGGTCCGGTAGTTGTAACGCCCCCCTGTGGCCAAGTTACCCCCCCCCCCCCCCCCCCCCGATGCGTCCAGCCCCACCAGTCCAACGTGTACCTTTAGTGCTCTGTTCACATTGTCATCACAATTCAGGCGGTGGCTTGCCGTCGAATTTTCCTGATTAACAAAAACACTCTATCATTGTCTTGTCTTTATTCACACTTAATTACATCCACACTTAATTTACATTGAGTAAAATGCTGATGGAATACAGATCGTCATCATCCTTGGTGTAATTATAATTATAATTATTAGGCATTTTATTGGCTGTTGGATTCCTTTAGCTAAAGCAAGGCAAGTGTTTGCTCTCCCCCCCCCCCCCTAAAAATTCAACCCCCCACCCCCTGGCAGAGATTCTGGGTGCGCCACTGAGCCCAGATGTGTTCTCAGTCTGCTTCGGTAGGAGTACAGTTACTAACACAGTGAATGATCATGAATCGGTGTGTTTTTAGAAAGTGCCTTAAATATGCAGCTGTGCATAATGCTATACTCTCTTGTAGCACTGGTTTCTTGACATGTGACTTCAAAAAATGAAGTCATCTACATGACCTATTACGAGACAGAATTGTCTAAGTTATTCAAAGGAAAAATCAACCTGGTGAAAGCTTCTTGAATGTTGCTGAGCAACACATACAAGTTGGGGAATGCTTTGGAAAGCCTGTGAGCTGGCTTTAATTCAAGTTGCATGCCTCAATGAAATATTGCATTGAGAATTATTTTATGCCGGTAAGTGCACACATATTTGTGTTTATTTCTGATGTTCTTCTTCGTTAATTACTTTCTTGGTTCAGTGCATATATTTATAAAGCAAGAGATACTGGCTTGTTTTCTCTTTGCATTAGCAAATTACAATATTCGTTTAACAGCACACCTAACATAAATGAGCACACTAAACGTTGATTGGCAAGCAAAACATGTACTTGTCTTTTGAATATCCCAGCTTATGTTTTAGTGTGTGCAGTTCGAACACGATTCTTGAGAAGCACTACTTGACTGTTACAAGTATGTGATGTACAATTACTCAGCACAGCCGACAGATCCAAACTATTGCAGACTGGTACTTACCACACAATGCAAATCTAATCATGCCTCATGATTTTTTTTTTTATTTGCTTGGGTTGCCACACGGCATAATGTCAGTATGCCTCAGGATTGTAGAGGTGGATGCCGAGTACATATTAAGGAGGGGGGGGGGGGCTTTGGCATGAACACTGGTAAAGGAAGTATTATTTGTAGGGGTGGAAGAATATTTGAAGTTTTGGATATGAATCGAACGTTACATGCTAACTATTCGTATTCTAAAATAATCAACTATTCAGCATTTTTGATTAAATAAAACTAGCCAAATACTTCGCAGTAACCGACTGTTAAAGTTGTTACTGTTCACCATCTGCTAACAAAGTATCCCAAATTATCACAAGTGAAACAACAAAAGTTTTCGAAGCAATGCAGAAACAGAATTGGTAATGCAAACTGTGTTTTTGATTTCATGATGGAAGGCTACATGACAACCCCTGATTTTTGATTATAGCCTATCATTTATTTTTATTGACAGTCTGAGCATGTAAATTTTTTATAATCGGTGATTTTTTTCTTGCAACCTGTCCTTTTACATGTCTTTACAGCAAAATAGTCCTTCTGCAGCTTTTGTCTTCCGTTTTTTTTTTTTTCTGCCACAACCATTTATTTAGTACTTTTTTACAGCTAGTCATACAGCAGCTATTTATTCTTAGAACTCTTGTTTGCCACCAGGCTCTAAAGATCTTGAGAGGTGTTTGTGCAGTTTTTTAAATCACAATTAGTGAACTTGTGTTTAAAAGTAATCCTAATCTTCCCTGATAGTTAGCAGTATTTTTCTTTTTTTTTGTAGTCAGTACAAGCACGGTGCTTAATTATATCAAGATAAATAAGCCTGCTGTAAATGTATTCATCTGTATTCGACTATTCGACACTTACTATTCCCATTAGAAAAAATTTACATTTGCCAACCTCTAATTATTTGCATTGAAGTAGTGAAGAGTTTGACGAAGGCTCGTCTGGTCTGGTCGAAAGAGGCATGGTAAGTAGTTTAAACACAAATCATGAAAATGAAAAATTAGAGATGGTTCAACTGGAGCTTTGTTCACAATCATGGCTCTCAGGTAGGAGCTAAAACATTTATAACATTTTTTTTTGTGGTTGGCATTCGATTTTCAATTGATTATTATAATTAATTGCATTCATCTAGTCCTAAAGAAGAGGCAATGTATTCGGAGTACTACTCTGAATTTAGTTTCTATTGCCAAGTTTTTTTTTTATGTAACTTTATTCACCACACAGGTACAACTGATACATATTTATTCCTTCAAGGACATCACCACTAGTGGAGGGTGTTATTCTGCGCTTGCACAATTATTTTCAGAGATTTCCAGCAAATATGTAGTCCTCATAAACAGTACCTAAATAATTTTAGCCTATGTGGTTATTCATTAACCATGTTAATGGATAGTTACCTTCCGGTTAACCTCCCTGCCTTTCGCATCTCATTTATCTCTCTCTCTCTCATGTAGTCTTCATCAACTACCGACATGACGCGGCCTTGGCAAACTTGTGAGCTCACAAATTTGAGCATGCAGTAACCCCCCTCCATATTTGTCTTGATAAAGGCTTCTCCTTTGGTGCTACTCTGGATCTGCCCTGTTTCCTGTGATTACCACCATGGGCTTCAAGGCAGACAACCTCAGGAAAACGTTTCATGCACAAACGTGGCTCTTTCCCACTTTTGCTGATAAAGACGGATATTGAAAGCAAGGGTGCCATACCAGGCATGTTGGTCACAGACAGAAATGCGGGGAGGGGGGGGGGTTGTTCTGAAAGTATTCATCTAGTGGACACATCCATTTCATCTGTTGCTGAAACGTTGATTGACTGGGGCACCTGTCTCCCTCTCACGTGTGCCCCAGCCCAGCCAATCAGAACTTAAGCAGCAGTTGAAATGGTTATGTCCATTTGGTTGACACTTGCAGAATACACCCCCTGTGCTCTGTCCTATCTTTCTGCCCCTCCCCATGTAATTTACTCAGTAAACTACTTGTTCATATGTTGGTTACCTTAATCAATGTTCAAATAGCTCAACATTTAAATAGGTATGTACAAGTAAGGCACTATAAACCCAAGCAGTTAGGTTGGCGATTGCCACCATACAGACTCAACCAATGGCTTCACTGTAGCTTTCCATGGTAACTTTACTGCCCTTTGAACGTAGAGAAGGTGGAATATAAAAATAGACTAGCATTTCTCTAATGTGCATCACCCCCTCCACTTTGTGTTGTTACAATCAGTATATTCAACCCAAACGAAGTCCCAACAAAAAGGAATTGTGACACTAATTTCATTTCACTGCCTCATTTTTAGAGGTGTAGCAAGATTCTTTAATTGCATTACCAGTTGTTACTCTGGTTTCAGCTATCAAGGCCTTATGGCACGTTTGGACGTTACCTTAACTGAGTAAACGGCACAGATTGCATAATTGCTCAATACATTTGCACAGCTTCCTTCACCTTTAGTTTTGAATTAAAGCCAGCATTTCTCTTGTGACCATCTTTAAAGAGCTTGGAGTAATTTATACCTAACATAAAAGATGGGTGCGTTGTAGTGCTAGCATGCTGTCCTAGAGTATATTGTTGTATGGAAAATGTGCCGACACACAAGCCCGACAAATGCCACATCAAGCATTGGTGTTTGCTACTCCACCTGGTGTTTCAATTTTACAAAATGTGCACATTTTACCTGTGCACCAGTAAAAAGGGTCCAAAGCTCTTCCTGAAAACTTTCACAAGCACTTATCACAATCAATTCCCCATATAAGTGGTTTTGCTGAAGAGAACACAGGGATACAAGCATAATTAGACACTGAGGAATGTGGGTAGGAACACTTTATTTTCAGCACACATGTTTTTTTTTTTTTTTTGATGAACTGCTTCTATACTGGTGAAATCTGTGCTTTTAATAAAAGTACACCATGCTGCTTCACCACTCCATGCCAACTGCAAGTATCCTGTACCAGGAAGTCAAACCAAGACGTGGGATGTTCAGTCTGTCAAAAATAAAAACGAGTTTGAAACGTTGACGTGTGAAAAGTAAAGCACACTCAAGAAAAACAGCACAAGAACAAATCCAACGAATCAGAATTACATTTGAGAGCAAACATATAGTTTCTATGGCACAGTGAAGGAACCTTATTCCTCCGACTTTTTTTTTTTTTTGTTGTTGTTGTTGTGAGAAAAGATGAAAGTGGACGTGTTCTATCCCATTTTGTGTATCTTTCACCTTTTCACATACAAAAAGATGTCTTAACGTGCCCAACTGTCTTTGCATATCCATTTCTCTGCTCTCACACCATAATACCTACAGTTAAAGGTTGTAGTAATGCTTAGCTTGAATGAACCAACACCAACTATGAGCACTGTGCTACTAAACATGGCAATGTAAGTCAAGTTCAAGCACAGCACATTCATGTGCTATATACGTGTGCTCTTGATTGTAGGTAAGATAAATAAAAGGAAGGCATGTTAATAAGAATGGTCCTTGATGTACTATGCAGAAGTGCTCTCCTATTTGGACAGAAGTTAAGCGCAACCGCAATGAACAAGAAGACAACTTATACAGCATTTCAAATCTAGGGACTCAATGTGCTGGAGATTTTTCTGAATTCATGGTAAAAAATCTAGATGCTAAAGACGACACATATATAAACAGGTCTCTGCTCAAACTGGTAATGCCATGTGTAGCTTAGTTTTACAAAATGTGCCCTACCACTGGTCTCCCAAGCTGAGGCTGCAGTCCAGTTGCAACTGCAAATCACTCAATTATGTCTAGGGCACACTTGAGCAAAATGCAGACAAAAATTACTGCACCACTGAGAATGTACCAGAGGCTTCAACAAAGCAGCTGACAGCCTGCATGGACTGGAGCAAGAGAAGCGCATTTTGGGTCTAGGTGTGCACAGCTTGCAGTTGCTCCATGGACGCTATTTAATATATTTACATATTTCACTTACTTGTTGGTTTCAGACAAGAAATATAATGTATTTTGTATCCTTTCCACTGTTAAATACTCAAACCCAGGATACCACAGGTCTGTTTCTGGCATCTGATTTCTTCTCAGAAAACTACCCTCTAAAAAAATTTCACAGGTACTTAACCGCAACCTCTCTTGAGTAGAGCCTGGTTTTTTTTTTAACATGACAAGGTCACTAATTACACAGTGACTCCTTGCGATGTGATGTACGTAAGCACTTTAAAAGGAAAGGAAAATTTAATAGCAGTAGGACAGGTACACAACAAAGCAAAGTGCCTGTTTTCACCCACGTATTCAATGTTTGCTTGTCTACTGGCGTTTACCCTACAAAAATGCAACAGGCGAAGCTGACTGCACTGTTTAAATCAGGGGACAGAAATGACATGTGAAATTATCGGCCGGTGTCAGTGCTCCCTGTCATTTCAAAAGGCTTAGAGAATGTTATCTGTAAAAGAGTTGTGTCATCACCAATAGCCAACAAAAGTTGTCGAAACGTCATCCTGGCGCAAAAATGAGCTTTGTTGAGACTAGAACGTTGAGACTGGTAGGGTTCGTCGCTGGCTGAAACCCTACACTCCCGATTCGCGTGACCCCTACCCACTATCGGTATGCTTCACCGCAATACACAAACTGCGGTGATATAACAGTGGTCGAACAGGCTGGTGCAAACGTTTCGACAAGAGAGCTTGCCTTAACCAGCTTTTCTTGGCAGTTTTCATATATGTGAGTACACCTGCCAATACACTTATTACGCTCCTGGGCGCGCGTAATGTGATGGGCGAAGGCGAGTGCGCGCGTACATAGTTAAGGAACATATACATGTCCCGTGATAGCGGCCCCTTTTCACTTTTGGTATGCTTCACTGCAATAATTTTTGGGTAAGCTTCACCGCGTAACACGTCTACTGCGGCGAAGCTGACTTTAGAAAGCCGATTCATTCAACGCATCTTACGAGGCAGGTCCGCTTA